>NC_072379.2:125141764-125446323 GCF_028885625.2 Pongo pygmaeus
CTTAGAAAACTTAGGTTTCTGGAGTTTTTTTGTTTGTTTGCTTGTTTGGTTTGTTTTTTTTGTAAGAGATAATCTTACAAGATATTCAACTATAATCAAACTCACAGTGAGCAATAGTAGTAGACATTATAAAGTTCTCTGGCACTTTTAAGTATTTAAAAGAATAAAAGAGTGTACTCTTTTATTCCCCTAAGTCTCAGGGTCAATTTCTATTGGTATGCAGTGCTCCTTGTATCTAGATATATGTTTAAAATGATGTGCTTGTGAGGGATGGGCGAAGGAGGAGAAAGAGGGGGCACTCTACAATTATCCTGATGTGTTTATCTCAAAAATGACATAACTCTAATAATTAGACCAATGATATATTGAAGTATTCCCATCTTTACAAATTCTCTGTGCATTCAGTGCGACAGCAAGCACACTTCTAACACGGGCTGGTTACTTCAATATTGCCAGAGGAAAGACTATTCATTTTCAGTCACTTCTTTCCTTCCACACATTTTGTAATAAAATAAGGCAGAGAAAGTCGATGATCTCTGACACTTAATTCACTCTCCTGGGCGCTCTTTCCTATCTCACTTTCATTCCAGACCCTTTGCTCTGAGCCACTGCTCTGCCTCCTCCACTCAATTTCCTCGCCTTCCCTCAGCAGTGATCAGTGATCAAACAGTCAGTTACATTTATTCTGGCTTGTGAAAAGATCATTTATTCATTGATGTAATCACCACTTTTGTAAATCCCATAATTAGATGAAGACAAACAAAAGTCTGAACAAGCTTCTTAGACTAGACTTCTGAATGTAATTATTTATGATTTCTTGATTATGGCTGTTTTTTCCTCATCTGTATCTCTGGGTTTCTATTAGCCTGACACACAAAAGGAATTAAATTACATTTCAGATAATTGATACCTCTACTTATCCTGGCAAAAGAAGGAGGACAGTTTACATCTCATTATGATGTGGAAAAAATGTGGTCTGATTGAGGATATGGAAACTCTCAGCTCTGCTTGCTGTAACTATGCTGATGATCTGAAAGCCTGTTATTAAAAGCATTTACTCATTTGAAATACACACAAACACACACATGCATTTATTCTGTCAACAATTTCATATCCTATACTATCTACCTGTTTGTCCTATATACAAACAGCTAAAATATACTGTTGTTGTTACTTAGAATAACTCAATTTCTAGTGGAAAATCTAAGGCTTCAATATGAGATTAAATGACACCAGGTGGTAATTATGGGACAAATTGTGGGGCATTGTGAAGTATAAATCCTAGAATAAGATATCTATGCTATAGAGAGGAAGATAATTGCATTCATTGTTAACATCGCATGCCTTCCCTGAACTAACAGCAGTCCATTAGGGACCTGTTCTTCCATCAGTGTCAAATATCTTCTAGTTACATGCAAGTTTATATATGGAAGCATTGGGTGGTCAGTAAGTGCATGTTTTAAGAAATATTGATTTTTAGGTGGAGATATTTTAATTAAAAATAAAAAGCTCCCTACAGTTCCCAAAAGTCCATTTCAGATCCTTTCCTTAGGATTAGAGCTTTATATCCCTCTATTTAAATATAGAGTGAGAGGCAAGCATAAAATAATGACTTGGGACGCAGGAGAAATGGCTTCAAATTTCACCTTTACTAGGACAGCTCACTATATGTCTTTAGGCAAGCCTCTTCATTAACTGTTGTCCTTCTCAGTACTAAGTATCTTTTGAACACATTTTCAATATTGTATTGATTTCCCAGTTGATGAATCCCAGCCCACCAAGTAGATGCCCACAATTGCCTGTGTAGCCTTGCTTAGAGATAGAATATAGGCATGTATACTTAGATTCCTTCAAAGGATGGCTTAGAAGAAAATAACAGGGGGATGATGGCATTGAGAAGACCACACGTTACTGGAGAGGGTGGTGGAATGCTGTACAGAAAGAGCTTTCAGGAAACAGTGCCAGACGCCCATTGACACCATAAAATGCCTCCTGACATGATGCCTGCTATTGAGCCTGTGTCGCAGGGTGAAACAGCACCCGTCATCACGGCACCCGGCTGTGACTGGGGTGTTGTATTTGGCTGCATATATTCTGAGCCAGATTCTCTGCTCCTCCTACAGTTTATGTAAACGACCCACCAGCCTTTAACAAATTGCTTTTCCATCTAAATTTGTTGGACTAAGTCGCAGTGTTTCTAAATAGGAATGCTAACTAAAATACATATTAAGGAACTTGTAGTTTCTCGTGCCTGTAGGCTAACATTCAAACCCCAAATGCCAATGAGAGAAAGATCTTTAAGCAAAGGAGCCTGGTATGATCCATTAGTGAATGTCAGGAACATAATAATGAGGCTAGGAGGGGGCAGCTGTGCCCAGCTCTAGGTATTGGGTCATACTAATACACTGGCCCAGGGGTCCTGGCTCTTCTAATTTATGAAAGAAACTGGAAATCTATATTATAATGTAAAATCATCCAATTTTATAAACATTGACAATTACGTACAAATGTTTTAAAGCATGGCAGGATCAGAGAAAACATATCTATATTCTGGATGGTGCCTGTTGGCTTTCAGTTTATGAACTTAAAAAGTAATTTCTCATGCTGCTCCCTCTTTCTGGAATATTCAGCTGTAATGAACCCTTCTCTGAGAAGCTTTTCTCGACCATCACACCGTCTATTAGCAGTAGGTAGTGAGTGGGAAAGGAGGAGACAAGGGAAGGTGAAGATCAGATGTAGAGCTGGGGAGAGTGTGGGAAAGATACCCTTTACATTGGAGGAGAAACTATAATTTTAATTTAGATCAACCTAGACTTTTTTAAGCATTAAAATGAAAAGTCTGGATCATGCACACTTTTTTAAACATGAAAACATAAAAGTGATAAGAAAAAAAATACCTGGAACCCTCTCTCCCTCTCTCTCTCTCTCTATATATATATGTGGGGGGGGGGGTGGGGGGGGGGGGTGTACGCTTGTGTGTGTGTGTGTGCGTGTGTGTGTGTGTGTGTGTGTGTATCAGTGAAGGATATCACTCTCTATATATATACATATATGTACATATATATGAAGAAGGATATATCTTTATAGATAGATAGATAGATAGATAGGATATTTATTCCTCTAGGGCTAAAGATAAAGATTAGGAAAAAATAAATTTGCTTATACCTCAAAGAGTCTACCTCAGTAAAGAAAAATAGTCCACACCTCTTGTTGGGCACTGCACACCTAGAGCCCCAGTTGAATAGAAACTCAATATTTGTCAAGTCAATTCTCATGCATTTATGAGTACACAATTCAAAATAAAACGTGCATACACTACTGGAATAACTATTTGTTTAGGTAGAAGTATGAAATAACAGTTATTCTGAACCAGATAAAATTTTAGACATAATTCAGTGCAGCCATATCATATAAGAAATGGAGACATAATGAATTAAATTAACTTGCCAAAGTCATAAACATCCCTACAGCATAGCTGGGGCAAGGCCATTGGACCCTAGATCCTAACATGACTATAGGGCTGGAGTTTGCCATAAACCCTATTAAATAATAAGTTACTTTTTTAACAAGCATAAATTTTTATTGTGAACTTCTTGGACTGAAAAAGCTAGGGTTCCTCTATATCAATTTTGAAAAAAAAATTCAAATTTTGAAAATATTTTAGACAGAAATATTTCAGAGACTTTCTAGAATGTTCTTTAGTTATGTTTCCATGTTAGCATTTTGATATGTTTGTAATATGCTTTATTGCTGATTGCTTCTCTTCCCAATGCTGGAAGGCAATTTACTGTTACATACTTGCTACACTTTTGTGTATAGGATTCCAATATATCCAGCCAAGGGCCTATGACTAGTGTGTAAGCTATTTCATTACATGGAGTTGCCCATATTCCTCAGTCACCCTAGGGACTGTGCACCATCACCCACACACATTATTTTCTCATACATCTAATAATTTTATTTTAAAGTATATATTTAATATTTCCTCCCATAATGATTAAACCTAAAAAAGTCTTAGTTTAAAATTTTTTTTAAAAAATTACTTATTCTAGAAGTTTGTTAAAAAGAATCCATGCTTTATTCCGTTTACTGCTACCACCAGAGAGGAGGTAACATGAGCTATAGAATAAGCATAGGGTTTACAGCTAAAACTGATTCCAAATACAGTGACTATAACTTTGACACATTAATTCTGCCCAATAATCCTCCGTATTCCCATTTGTAAAATGTTGACAGTAGTACCAATTTTGCCAGATTGTTGATAAGATGAAAAATTGATTTATTCAAAAGCTCAATAAATGTCATTGTATTTTTATTCCTCTTTTATTGAAGATCTGCTAAGTGACAATTGCCCTCCTATATTTGCACAAGTTTTCTTCTGAAATCATAGTAGCTTGCCTACCCAGTATTCATGATAATCTGTCCCCATTACATAGCAGCCTTACAGTGTAGGATATTGATCTGTCATGAGCTCCTGGGATTCCCACCTCACTCCTCTTTGACACAGTAAACTAGTTCAGGGAGAAACAAGAGAGTTGAGTTGTTCTAATTAAAGCCCTAAACTTTCATTTAACAGAGTATTAAGGAGTCTCTCTACTTCTAGATATTGTTAACATGAGCCAAACCAACCCGAGTATAAAGTGAAACATGGAAAAGAACCAATGCAAGAGATTACAAAATAATTGGACATTTTTGGAATTTGTTGGAAACATATTATTGGCAAACATTTTAAATCAATGCATAATATTGAATTAAGGCAATAGACTGCAAGCCCCCTAACCATTTGTGTTATTCAGCATTTATACTATTTCCTAATTTTTATGTTTAAAAATATTCTAAAATGCATATTTTTGCCTCTATTTTCTGTTTTTATTATTGTTCTGTTGAGATTGTTTCCCAGGAGTAGAATTATTGGGCCAAATCATATGAGAGTATTGACAGTTTTGTAACATACTTCCACACTGTTTTCCAAAACTGTTGTAACTATTTACTTTTCTTCTCTTTATTGGTTTGGGAGAAAGCTTGTTTTTCTGCATTTTTACACAGTGAGAAATTATCTTTAAAAATTATTCTAAATTGCTAAGAAAGATATGTTCACAAATCATATAGCAGTTTATTGTTCCTTAAGTATTGATTACTTAAAACAATTTTTAAAATGATGACCAATTATGGCACTCTTTCTTTCTTACAAAGGGTTTAGTCCAGATTTCAGAACAGTATTTTCATATAATGAAAAATCAAAAAGCAAAATTTAAAAATGCATACATATATTATGATTGCCACTATGTAAATCATCTAATCGTAGAAAAAAGTACTAAAAGCAAACAAACTTATGTTCTGTTTAGTTTCCTTAAATTTCTGTATATTAAACTTTTTAAAAGTAATTGCATTTCATTTACATAAGATTTCAATTAATTGAAATTAATTGAAACTATAATTAAATGTTAATAAATATTGGGTTTTACATTTTACACAGGGCATTGTGAGCTTGGTAAATCACAAAGTACTCTAACAGTAGTAGCTTTTATATTATTATTACATGTAACATTAATAATAACAAAACATTTTGGTGATACAACAGTCACTAAATAATTATGATAAATGAAATACCTGAGATTGAAAACAGTCAAACAGTTAAAGACCTCACATGATTAAAAGGAGGAAAGATTGAAGATTGCTTGGAAGATTGCTTGAAGATCAGTTGGAAATAAACATAGATATGTGAATATACAAATGAGTTAAGGATAATCATAGCTAGATAATCATAGCTAAATAATCACTTATTTTGGCGGGGCCTGGTGGCTCATGCCTGTAATCCCAGCATTTGGGAGGCCAAGGCAGGCAGATCACTAGGTCAGGAGATTGAGACCGTCCTGGCTAACACAGTGAAACCCTGTCTCTACTAAAAATACAGAAAAACATTAGCCGGGCATGGTGGCGGGAGCCTGTAGTCCCAGCTACTTGGGAGGCTGAGGTGAGAGAATGGCATGAACCCGGGAGGCAGAGCTTGCAGTGAGCTGAGATTGCATCACTGCACTCCAGCCTGGGCAACAGAGTGAGACTCCGTCTCAAAATAAATAAATAAATAAATAAATAAATAAATAAATAAATAAAATAATCACTTATTCTAATACTGTATTTTAAGTATGCTTTCAGATGCTTAGATAAGTAACCAAAGAGAAAATTCAAGACATTTGAAAACATTTTAATGTTGAAACATTTAAATATTTTTTATTCACTCCGAAAATTTGCATGCCAGTCAGAAATCTCTACACAATCCCAGCTGTTACCACAAATACCCTCTCTTGTCCACCAGCAAAGGGACAGAAATTACATTATTTCTTAGTTTTCAGTACTGTCATGTGAGCAACTAAGACATTCCCCCAGAATACATTTAAAGGAACATACATTTAATCCTAAAATTGATAGTCCTGAATTTTATGAAGAAGTGTTGAAAACACCTTTACAAATATTATAATTGAGGAAATTATGACAGTGAAAGAGATCAGACCTAACGGACTCCATTTTGCTTTTAACCGTTAAGCTGTCCTTGTTCATTCCTGGGCCTAGGCTGAACTGACCTTGGGAAGAAATTCAATTTATGGCTCAACTCTGAAAGAAAATTGATAATAGTCCTTTCCCCAAAAGACCCCTTTCTTGCCTGGGGATCAGTCTGTCTTTGCAGGACTAACAAATTAGCTACAAGGTAAGAAATTATGGTTTAGGGGTCATGCAGCCTCTGGCTGCAAGAGTCTGAACCTCCCCAAATTGCTCCTGGGGATAACACCACTATCGTAAAACCTAAGATCAGTGCTTGAGCTATTTTGAAGACCCTGCACTGGGTGGATCAGCGGACACCACCCAGACTGGTAATCTGGCTCGACCACTTCTGTGATCCCACCCAGGAACAGAAGACCGCAAGTTGTCTTCAACACCCTATGATTCCATCTCCAACCTGACCAATCAGCACTCCACACTCCTGAATCCTCTACCTGCCAAATTATCTTTGAAAGCTCTGATCCCCAAATGCTCTGGGAGACTGAGTTGAGTAATCATAAAACTCTGGCCTTCAGCACAGCTGGCTCTGCGTGAATTACTGTTTCCCTATTTCAGTTCACCTGTCTTGATAAATTGACTCTGTCTAAGCAGCAGGCAAGGTGAACCCATTGGGCATTTACAGTTTCACTCTTTTTAGTCTCTCTCTCTCCCCAACACTTCCACCACCAAAAAAACACTTTTTATGAGAGAATTTATAGTGCGAACTCACATCTACCAAAATCCCCAGAGCTGAGGGATGGGATGTTTCTGGCAGGACAAAGAATAGAGATTTTGAGGAGAAAGAATGAGGAAGTACATTTGTGTAGTGTGTATGTGATTGTGTATAAATTAACTGAAGAGGCAGCAATTGTTTTAAATAAACCTGCATGGAGTTAGTTGAGACTATAATTTAAATGGTTACTTTAACTTTAGAGGGATCACTTAACTGTCAACTCCCTCACCATGTTTTGATCACTACCATGGCTCTCCATGCCCCCCTCCCCACCGCCCACCCCACCCCACATCACAAATTAGGACACCGAGGAGTCCTTTGTCTATCTGAAAAGGAGAACAAGAAATCTCGCTACTAGTAGCACTCTTGTTGTCATATACTCTCTGGGAGACATTAGTTTTTTTTTAGCTATTCCATATGCATAAGATGCCCATATGTTCTGAACAACAGCACATTGAAAACTCAAAGACGACTAAAATTTTCCACATTTCACACCCCGGTTCTAAAGATAGCTTCCCTTGAGCAAGTTTATGAACTTGAAATAATCAGGATGGAGTCAGTCCAATTCTAATTAGCAACATAACCCTCTGTTAAGTCTTTCTTAGTGGATTGTTTCTAACTCTTTATATGATGCGTTTCCTAGGTGGCATTAAGAAAATATCTATAAAGAATGCACTTTTTTTTTTATTCTGGTGGGCTAAGTGAATAAACAACTTACAGGCAAGAGTTCAAAATAATAGATATATTTCTAAATAAACATAAAATAAATTCTGCTTAGGACCACTTTAACCATATCAAAGCAATAAGCATAAATAACTATAAGCTATGCCAACTGACATTTTCGTTGTATACGCAATATGAATTAAGTGTTCGTATCATGGTTCTGGAATGAATGCATATCATCATGTAAGGAGGAAAAGAAATGCTTGGAAAAAGAAAACTAGCAGGTAAGAGCACCAAGGAAAAATAAAGCTAGTACCATTTGCCAGTGTATAGCAAATGACCAATTGTGAATAAAATACAGATGTAAAAGATAATAGAGAAAAGAAAGAAATATCACTAGGATATTCTGAAAAGTGAAAATAAGCCATTTTCTCTCTAATATTTTTAATACCTTTGCTCAAAATGGATAAAAACCTCCACACACATTATTCAGTATATGTGAGGTTACATTCTTGTTTCTCCCCTGCAAATATCTTACATATTTAACGTTAACATCTTGAAGTATACTTTATTAGTGCAAAGTACTACTAATTCTGTGATATTTTGCTTACTTTGTTTGTACATATATATAGACTACTTAAAACAAAGAGACAAAAATAATTGTTATCAGGTTAAAGTTACTCAGCTTGAGAACTATCCTTTTGCAAATTGTTATTCATCCTTTCATTTATTTTTTGTCTACTTGAGCTTGTTGCTTTCTAATCACTCAAAACTTTGTTTTGAACATAATCACAATGAATTATCAATAGAAAGACGTTCTTCAGAAGTAATTCTTGATTCTGGAGTTTTAAATGTTGCTAGTTGAAGTAAAATCCCCAGCTGACTTGATGATTAAAGCTAAACATTTATCTAAATGTAAGGTCTTATATTATATGTGGCCTTATTCTTCTTCAGCGTAATAGCAGAACAGCTTATTTTTTCGTATTTAATGAACAGAAACACTAACTTACATAGAACATGGATTAGTTATGATATCTTTAATAACATAAAAGTTGAAATTTGAAAACATGCAGCTATTATTTTTTAGTCCTAGGAAATATCTAAATTACAACATGATCCCAGTGGGCAGGAAAATTACCAGACTTACTTAATTAATTGAGTAAATGTTGTTGTATTTTAGTAGATATCCATTATTGTGTTTGGTAGATATCAATATTCCATTTAAAATCCATTTATTTAAAAAACTCACAAAAATGGCTGCATAAACTGCATAGGAACTTTCTCACAGCTTTCTCTGTTACAATTAAAAGATTACTAAAATATTATTTACTATCATAATTCATCTATAACATTTGACAGAAAATTGTTTCTTATTCTATCTCAAGATATATAACACCTAATTTTAAAAAATAATATCTCATTAACCATGTTACATCTGTTATATACATCTGATAATTAACGTGTGTATACATATTTATGCTATTTTATGTGAAGTCATATATAATTGACTTGCATAATAACTACTTATATAAGTGAAGAGCCTTAGCTACCAGCAGTGTAAATTACCTAGTTGTTTTAGTAATACACACACGTGCATTACACACACGGACATAGGTATGAAATTCAGAATATCTTTATGAATACAGAATTTCAGAACTTCAAACCTGAATTTACAAATGGTTGTTATTGGTGTCAATATAAAAGATAAATATTTCAAATTTGTGCAACAGTCCAAATCTCTAATTATTATTATATTTTGGAATAAACTCTGGTTTTAAAATTTTCTTATCTGTATAAATTTATGAGGTACAAGTTTAATTTTGTTACATGGATATATTGCATAGTGGTAAAGTCAGGGCTTTTAGTTCATGCATCACCAGAATAATGTACATTGTATCCATTAACTTTTCATCATCCACCTCTCTCCCATGCCCTACCCTTCTAAATCTCCATTGTCTATCATTTCAAACTCTGTGTCCACGTTACACTTATTGAGCTCCCACTTATAAGTTAGAACACACTATTTGTCTTTTGGTGTCTGAGTTGTTTCACTGAAGATAATAGCCTGTAGGTCTATCCATGTTGCTGTGAAAGACATGATTTCATTTTTTTATGCATGAATATTGTTCAATTATGCATATATCCATTTTCTTCACCCAATCATCCATTGATCAACTTAGATTGATTCAGTATGTTTTCTCTTGTGTCTAGCACTGCAGTAAACATACAAAAGCAGATATCTTTTTGATATAATTGTTTCTTTTCCTTTGGTTAGATACCCGGTAGTAAGATTGCTAGGTTGAATGGTTGTTCTAAATTAGTCCTTTGATAAATTGTGATTACTACTTTTGAAAAACCTCAGGAATATATTCACCATATTTAATATTGCAGAACAGTAGAAATTAAAATGGATAAATTCATATACACCCACATATAAATAAAACATACCTTTGAAACACAGTACTCTCTGACATTAGTAAAAGCAAACCCCGTAGGGTAGTAATGTTGTGGCTTAGCATACAGTGATTCTGAGGAAGAAAACTACCCTCTAGCATCTAGAAACCAGTCTGGCACTCACAGCTAGATTTGGAAGGTCTCCTGATGCACATAAATAAATCTATAAAACACCATCAGACAAGGCCACTCTGTGGCCATGGAAAAACAAGACAAAAACAAGAGTACTCAGAAACTACATCTGAGGGGGGAAAAAAGCCACAACCAAAGAGAAAATACTCTCCTATTCTGACAAATTTTAGTGTCTGTTGCTTCTTTTTTTTTAAAGCATGTGTCTTCATTTTATTTTTTAAAATAATTTATTTTTATTGTATATGTTTATGAAGTACAATGTGATTTTTCCAATATATGTATACATTGTGGCATGACTAAAGTGTTAGAATGTCTTTTATCAAGAAAACGAAAGGTAACAAGTGATGGCAAGGATGTGGAGAAAGGTGAAAACTTACTCAGAGTTGGTAGAAATATACATTACTACAGCTATTATAAAAAACAGTACGCAGATTCCTCAAGAAATTCAAAATAGAACTACCATATGATTCAGCAATTCCATTTGTGAATATATATACAAAAGAAAAGAAATAAGTATGTAACAAAGATATCTGTACCTCCATGTACATTGTAGCATTATTCACAATAACCAAGATATGGAAACAACTTATGTGGTCATCAGTCCATCAGTGGATAAATGGATAAATACCGCTGTTTCTTTATCAAAGCTTTATCATAGCTTTAGCCTCACTCTAGTCTTTCCTCCTTAGGTAGGATTTATTAAGATAAGTATTTAACCAAGGAGGCGAAAGATGTCTGCAAGGAAAACTATAAAACAGTGATGAAAGAAATTGAAGATAATATGAACAAAAGAAAAGACAACCCATGCTCATGAACCAGAAGAATTAATATTGTTTAAATGACTGTACTGCCCAAAGAAATCTACAGATTTCATGTAATCCTTCTCAAAATACCAATAACATTCTTCACAGAAACAGAAAAAAAAATCCTAAAATTTGTATGGAATGACAAAAGACTCTGAATAGCCAAAGCAATCCTGAGCAAAGAACAAAGCTGGAGGTATCACACTACCAAACTTCAATGTATACTACAAAGCTATAGTAACCCAAACAACATGACACTGACACAAAAACAGACAATGGACTGATGGAACAGAATAGAGAACCCAGAGATTAAGGCACAGATCAATAGCCAACTGATTTTTGACAAAGTTGCTAAGAACAGTCAGTAGGGACAGGACAGTTGTCGATAAGTGGTGCTGGGAAAACCAGGTATCCATATGCAGAAAAATGAAACTAGGCCTCACCTCTCACTATAGAAAAATCAATTCAAAATGGATCAAAGTCCTAAATGTAAAACCCAAAATGCTAAAACTGCTAGAAGAAAACATGGGGGAAATGCTTCAGGACATTGGCCTCCGAAAAGATATTTTAAATAAGACCTCAAAAGCACAGGCAACAAAATCAATAATAAACACATGGAATTATATCAAACTAAAAAGCTTCTGCACAATAAAGGAAACAATAAAAAAAGTGAAAAGACAACCTAGAGAACGAGAGAAAATATATGCAAACTACACATCTAACAGGGGATTAATATATACAATACTCCAGGAACATAAACATCTCAGCAACAAAAAGAACAAACAATCCAAATAAAAATGGGCAAATGATATAAACAGACATTTCTCTAAAGAAGACATACAAATGGCCAATAAATATGTGAAAACAAAATGCTCAGCATCACTCATCATCTCAGAAATGCAAACTAAAACCACAATTTGGTATTATTCTACCCCAGTTAGGATGGTTATTATCAAAAATACGAAAAAAAAAAAGCCCCACAAATGCTGGTAGGGATATGGAGAAAAGGGAACTCTTATATAATGTTAGTGGGATTGTAAACTAATGTGGCCACTATGGAGAACAGTATGGAGGTTCCTCAAAAAACTGCAAATAGAACTATCATATGATCCAGTAATCCCACTACTGGGCATTTATCCAAAGAATGCAAATCATATATCAAAGACATATCTGCACCCGCATGTTTATTTCAACATTATTCATAATAGCTAAGATATGGAATCAATCTACATGTCCAATAATATATAAATGAAAAAAGAAAATGTAATATGTACATATACATGGGGTATGGTATATATACACAATAAAATACTAGTCAGCCATTAAAAGGAATGAAATCCTAACATTTGTGGCAACATGGATAGAACTTGAAAACATTATATTAAATGACATAAGCCAGGAATAGAAAGTTAAATACCACATGTTCTCATTCATATGTGGAAGCTAAAAAAAAGCTGACCTAATGGAAGTAAAAAGTAGAACAGAGAATATGAGAAGCAAAGAAGAGAAGAAGGATGGGAGATATAGGAAGAGATTATTAAAGGATACAAAATTGCAGCTGCACAGGAAGAATAAGTTCTACTGTTCTGAAATACCACTGTAAGATGACCATTGTTAACAATAATATATTATATAATTTCAAATAACTAAAAGAAGGATAGTGAATCTTCCCAGCATAAGGAAATGATAAGTGTTTGAGATGATGCATGTGCTAATTACTCTGATCTGATCACTATACATTATATGTATTGAAACATTACCATGTAGCTCATGAATATGTGCAATTATTATATGTCAATTAAAAATGTTTTAATTTAAAAATAAAAAATAAAAAAATCGCATAACTATTCCACCTTCTTGACATCATCTAATTCAGAAAGTTGTACTTGCTTAAACCTTCCCCAAAGTCACTAACACAGTTCCAAATCCTGTAATAACTCCTCTTTAGCACTCTCTTATTAAGACACTCCATAATTCCCCACAGTATGTGTTCTTCTTCAATGCAGTGATTCATAAGCACAACTTGTTCAATTGGTAATCTATGGCTGGAGGGCATTGATAGAACAAAATTATTTCATAGCAAATACGCATTTTCATTTATCAGCATACAGATATCAAGTATAATATTTAATACTATTTTTAATACTTTATTTCTCATGATATATTTAAATGTACTCAAAACATTAAAATGTTTATTATACAGTTTGATAATTTTGCATCATACCTATTTCTATAGATTTGCAGAGCTGGAAGCATGATAGGTTTAGGATGTAAGTGTGAACAACCACACATTATAACTAGAGTTAAAAAAAACTAAATAAATATTGTTGATATACAAACATCAGCCTAAATAATTAGTATTATGAACAAACGATTGCTACTTTAGAAAATTAAGTAGTATAGCTGGATTTATTAGAACCAATGAGGTAATTTTTTTTTTTTTTTTGAGATGGAGTCTCGCTGTCGCCCAGGCTGGAGTGCAGCGGCGCGATCTCGGCTCACTGCAGGCTCCTCCCCCTGGGTTCCCGCCATTCTCCTGCCTCAGCCTCCCTAGTAGCTGGGACTTCAGGCGCCCGCCACCTTGCCCGGCTAATTTTTTGTATTTTTAATAGAGATGGGGTTTCACCGTGTTAGCCAGGATGGTCTCAATCTCCTGACCTCGTGATCCGCCCGCCTTGGCCTCCCAAAGTGCTGGGATTACAGGCGTGAGCCACTGCGCCCAGCCGAGGTAATTTTTTTTTTAATTTCTACTTTTATTTTAGATACAGGGGTTACATGTGCAGGTTTGTTACATAGGTATATTGCACCCCAGTGGCAAGCATAGTACCCAATGGGTAGTTTTTTAACCCATGCTCACTTTCTTCCCTCCTTACTCCAGTAGTTTGCAGTGTTCATTGTTCCTATGTTTATGTCCGTGTATGCTCTATGTTTAGCTCCCACCTATAAGTGAGAACATATGGTATTTGGTTTTCCATTCCTGCATTAATTTGCTTAGAAATGTGGCCTCTGGTTCCATCCAAGTTGTTGTAAAAGACATAAATTCATACTTTTCATGGCAGCATAGTATTCCATGGTGTATATGTACCACATTTTCTTCATCCAATCCACCACTGATGAGCCACTAGGTTGATCTCTTTGCTATTGTGAATGGTATGGGGATGAACTTATCAGTGCATGTGGCTTTTTGGTGTAATGACCTGGTTTTTTTTTTATACATACCCAGTAATGGGATTGCTGGTTCTAATGGTAGCCATGTTTTAAGTTTTTTTGAGAAATCTCCAGACTGTTTTTCATAGTGGCTGAACCAATATAAATTCCCATCAATGGTGAATAAGCATTCCCTTTTCTCTACAGCCATGCCAGTATCTGTTGTTTTTTGTCTTTATTAATAGCCATTCTGACTGGTGTGAGATGGTATCTCATTATGGTTTTGATTTGCATTTCTCTGATGATTAGTGATGTGAAGCATTTTTCTCATATGTTTTTGGGCCACTTGTATGTCTTCTTTTGAGAAGTGTCTGTTCATGTTCTTTGCCCACTTTTTAATGGAGCTACTTGTTTTTTGCTTCTTGATTAACAAAGTTTCTTATAGATTCTGCTTATTAGAACTTTGTCAGATGCATAGTTTGAGAATATTTTCTCCCATTCTGTAGGTTGTCTATTTATGCTGTTGATAGTTTCTTTTGCCATGAAGAAGTTATTTAGTTTAACTAGGTCCCACTTGTCAATTTTTTTTTCTTGTTGCAATTGCTTTTGTGGACTTAGTCAAAGATTATTTATCAAGGTTGATGTCTAAAGGAGTATTTCCTGAGTTTTCTTCTTGGATTTTTATAGTTTGAGGTCTTACCTTTAAACCTTGAGTTCAACATGAATTACTTTTTGTATATGGTGAAAGGAATGGATCCAGTTTCTTTCTTTCACATATGGCACACAGTTACGTGTACTAGCCAGTTATGCCAGCACCATTTATTGAGTAGGGAGTTATTTCCCTATTGCCTGTTATTGTTGGGTTTAGTATTCCTCAGGTAGAAAGCAAAAATTCAAGAATGAACATTCTTCTATGTTTTCAGGAGATGAGAAAACAGAATAATACTCTCATATGCAACAACAAAAAAACCAAGTGACTAAGAATAAAATCAACAAGAAATGCTAGAAGAATACTTGATGTAAATTTTTAAAAAAATATCACATTTTTATAAAGATTGAATGGAGATATGTAGGAGGAGTGGATATTAGTTTGTTGTAACAAATTCAAAGAAAATATAAATTCAAACTAAATATTTAAATAGTGTTTCTTGAGTGTAACAATTAGTTTTCAGGTGTAGTAATCAGTTTCTAAAATAAATAAATACAGAGATTATTTTGAAAAAAGTTATAGAAAAAATCAAGCCTTCTGGAGATAAAACAAAATGTAAATCAGCAAAATTTAGCAGGAGTAGACATAAGAGATAGAATAGAATCAAATTGTCAATTATAGATCATAGTTCACAAAAAGTTAACAATGTTCCTGCTCCCCTCAGTGTCCATATGCCCTAATAGAATGGATAAGTATGTTACCATAACAGAGGTGTATATTTAATATATTCCAACTTTGTTTTAAAGAGCATACATGCAATACATCTATGCATATATATGTTGCATGCATACATATTCAATAACCTGAAAATGAAAGTATCACACATAACGATACTTGAAAAATCAAGTCTTTATGACTGGTTAGAGCAACTGTGTGTTCCCTATTCTTCTTTCTACGTCATTGTATTTCCTGAATTTTCTTCGATATGCATACCTTTTGGAAGACATTATTCTAATCCTTAATATACTTAGGAATCTGCTATCAAAACATCAATATGAAGGTTTATGAAACTCCTAGGGCATTTTGAGAGTGAGGTACCACTTTGACTCTATTACATTTTTAGTCTCTTCCAAGCTAAAAAGGTATAAGTGATGGCATCTACACTACTCTGCCCCATTTAAGTATTTGGGTAAAAATCCTTGCCTATAACTGTCATTATTGTTTTACTCATTACTTTTGCCCATCTTCTCATTTTTAAACTTTATGAATCATTTGACTTAGGCATGCAAGCCACATACAATTGGTTTGCTTTGTGATCTTTTGAAAATTATTTTCAATTGGTAGGTTTACATGTATTAATATTACTAGGAATTTTTTCTTTCTCTATAATTATTTGACACAAATAATACACTTATTAATATTACAAGAAATTGATAGGTTTACATGTATTAGTATTACTAGGAATTTTCTTCTTATCTCTATCATTATTTGGCACCAGTTTTTCATATTGTTTTCATTTTGTGTAAACCTTGATGTGTACAAGAAATTGTTCACTTTCATTGTAGCAGTTGCTTTAGTGCAATATTCTGAGACCTTTCCTTTTAAACAATATTGAATTTTTGCCTATAAGTAAATAATTATTGACTTATTCTCTTTCCTCATTTCCCTCTCCTTCATATCTATTTTAATCAATAATATTATTTTTCTTTATGTTTACTTTTATGTGGATAAATATGCTTATATCTCTAAATCTTGATTTGTGAGCTATCATGTAAGAGGCAAACAATGAGATTATTCTACTGTCCAGCTTTTTCTCCCATTCCTGGACCTAACCCCCATTGCATTACTTATACAATTTCTATACTTGCCTGGACATATGTCATCCTATCTAATCAGCTACTCTTATGTGTACCTTTATTTTGCCTCAGATTTGCAGTAAAATATATTCAAACATTTTGCTGAAATGTGCCTCAGTGATTTTTCTGTTTGAGTGAAATCATCTAGTTGTTTCCTGAAGAAGGGCTCATGAGAACAATACCCCGTGAGTTCTTACCTGTTCAAAATTCTTTGGTTGTAGCTTTCGTACTGCAAGCACTACGTGATACAATATAAAACACATGGCTCCTATTATTCCCTGAAAGATATTACACGTGTTCTTTTTTGTTTTGATTATTTATTACAAGTGTAGAGAAGAGATTTGGATCTATGTTGCCTACAGGTTTGTCTCAAGCTCTGTACAGAAATTTTTAATTTAGGATTAGGTTGGTGCAAAAGTAATTGTGGTTTTTGCCATCACTTTCAATATATTTTATCCTCAAATAAGAAACTATCTCTAATAGAAAAGTCACAAAGAAAATCTATGTTTCTGTTAAGTCTACTTTTCTCTGAGGAATGGCTTTATACTGTACTAACTAAAGCCATACAATAGAAATGTTTAGAGGATGTTGACTAAAATCATGTTTGATTTTACCATATTTAGATATTTAGCATAAGCTAGCATTATAAAAAGGATCTCAGTTGTAAAATTTTGACCATGAAGTCCAAATTCTTATAGCATCATCATGTGTCTTTAAATAAAATACAGCTGCAACAAATATTTCTTCTGTAGCAAATGGGTTAAGTTAAATTATTTTTCTGGCATCACATATCCCAATAAAAAATTAAAGGTTTCTGTTAGAACATCTGTTTATGTAGATAAATTGACAGGGCAATTGACATCTACCTAAGAGTTGCAAAGAACTCAAGGGTAAAATTAGGAAATCACTGTCCAAAATGCACAAACTGTCATTATAAACAACTGTCTTATTACAAAACAGATAATTTTTAATCAGATTTATCACATATGGCAAGAATGCTAAACCACTGTTGGAGGACTGCAGTGACTTTTTTACTAATCTTTCTTCTTCTAGATTATGTTCCTATAATTCAGCCCACACACAACCACAGCAGTTATATTCCTAAAATATAATTTTCCATATCTACCCCTGACTGAGAAACTACTTAATAAAATTCAGACTCCTCAATATTTAACACCCTACTCAATATGATATGAATCTATTCTTTCACTTATATCTCTCACTGCTTTTCTTTTAGAAGACCTCCTGGAAAGGTCCAAGTATTGCTCACAGAACATATAAAACATGGTTCTATCTTTGCTCACCCCTTTTTAAAATTCCCTGTCCTTAAATTACAATTGAAGATTTCATGAAATCACCTCCTCTTCTTTCTGTTTATGAATATCCAGCATTTCATTGAACAGCCAGCACAAATCCCACAATTTCTGTGAAATTTTGTCCAAATTTTTCCACCATTTTCTGAAATTCTGTAAATCCTGTTGAAGCAGAGACAAATAGATACTATTTGTATACTCTATTTTATACTCTAGATTTGGATACTATTTTATACTTTAGATTTGGAAGATAACTACTAAGAGTAAGGGAAGCCTAATATTATAGCTTAGACTTTTATATTATGTTTTTAAATTTTAGAGAAAAAGAAACACATAATAAAATTCTCCAGGCTCCCCCATTTTAATTTAGCACTGTATTAATCCTGTAATAACTACATATAGTTTATTTTAAGAGTCTATGTTTAAATTAGGAAACCCACTATTATATTTCATCACTTCAACAGCTCAAAGGATAAATTAGTTATACAGAGAGATATCAAAATAGTTGATAGGCATCAACAATGATTTTTGATAATAGTTCTTAAAAAACTGGAAATAGAAGGGTACTTTATTAACATTTACACCAAAACAACAGTAGATAACAACTTTATTGGTGATTTCCTAAAAGTATTTCTGTTAGCTCAGGGAAAATATAAGAACGCTGCTAATAATCACTTTCTAAAAATGTTTGTCTGGAATAGCCAGGCAATAGTACAAAAAGAATAAAAATGTTACTGAAATGAGACGATAAACTCATAAGTATTTGTAGGTAATAGAATTTTCTGCTTAGTAATCCCAACAATTTCACTAAAAATCTAACACATGTTAAAGTAAATAAACAAAATATAATAAATTTTCTTGGATTAGTAAAAGTAGTTATACAAAAATAGTTATAAAATTAATAATACAGGTTAAAATATAATGTAATTATAATTTAATGCAATTGAAATAAAAATCAATAAGAAAGTAGTAAGTTTTCTACTATAAAAGGAATGATGCTATGAAAATATGCTCATTCACTCAAATAAAAAGTCAGCACAATCAAAGAAATAACATTATTTTGTTTAGAGAATAAAAATCAACAAAATTATACCCTGTGTGGAAATAAACAGAGACCATCCAAATGAGGACAAGCAGAGGACATTTTGTTCAGAGATTGCTATAGTAGGGGAGTCATCCACCATCACTTGCTTTTGGTAGAGACTCAAATGTAAGCAGGGAAGTGGGAAAGCTTTAGAGTAAAAAAAAAGGGAAGGCTTCAAGTATGTCCTGATTGGAAGCGTGTTACCACAGGAAACCTGTAGGTGGATGAATTAGAAGCAGAGCTTTTTATATGACTAGTTAGTGGTACATATTTGGCTCTCTTTGATTATTCTAAGTTAGAAGTAGAGGCAAAAAGAAGAGAATCTGTCAGTTGTTTATCAAGCCCTGGTAGTTTGGGACCAGTTGTCACAGAGATTATCGTTTGGCTTACTTGGCTAGTTGCTAGAGAGAGTGGTCTGACTTTGTACATGTCTGACTTATAGATAATAAGTTGGTTTCCAGGGTTGGTTGCTGCAGATTGTGGGTCAGAGATAAACAGATTATATAAATAGATTAGGTAGATAGGTAGATAGATAGATATTTCATATATTTACATATCTATCTATCTACATATAGATCTACATATATATAGTAGTTATACATACATACAGTTAACATATATAACATGTTAACTATATTTTCTGTCTCTCACCAGCTTCACAATATTTGGTGACTAGGAATAGGACCCACATACAGTACCAGCAGCTGTGCAAACTGATAACATTCCAGGAAGACAATTTGACATTTTACATTGAAAGTCTATATGATGCTGATTCTCTTTCACCGTGTATTTCCAATGAGTGAGGGCCTCCCTAGAAATATATATGCCTATAACATAAATAATATCAGTATAAACATTAAAAAATTGCATGTGTTTAAAATGAAAGATCATGGCCCCTAGTGCACAGTAAGTACTAGAACTGTAATAAATGATAAATGATAATTAAATAATAAATGAATAAATTGATGTATCTATTAATTAATAAAATAGTTAACTAACAAACCAATACCTGTGGGATAACTGTCACTATAGCATATAATTGCTGTTTACAGCTTCTAGTGAATTTGGAGCATAAATTATCACATACACATATAAAAGTCTATATTTATTAAAGGAAAAACACAGTAGCCACTTGTCCTTAACTTGTACTTTTGCACTAGTATATCAGACAACTAGGTGATAACCAGAAATGACTTTTTACTTTATGCTAAGCTTATTTAAACAGGGATATTTTATGCAATGATCTAAAGATACAAAATTATATTTTTCTCAGTATTGTTATTAATGACCCAAGTGGCATTCTAAAGAAATATTACTTCATTCTTTGGGGATTATACAAATGTTAGAAAAATATAGCACATGAAAAAATAATTATTCTCATAAAATGACAGCCGTGCATTTTTGGAAGAGGGAAAACATGCATTCCCAAATAACATTTATAACCATACATTTAAATTTTGTGATCTCAATAGTTTAGGTTAGCTTGATAATTTCAATATATATGAATGTTTTTATGAACTGGTATAGTCTCTTTAATTAAAACTATATTTTTTCTTACATTACCTAAAGAAGCTCAAGGGGATGAAATGTTTAATTACAAGACTGTCTATATTAGAGATATCATTTAACATAAAAAAGAAGAACTCCAACACAAAATTGAAAGAGTTCTAATAGAAAATAATTAACAGAAGTATCCAATGAAAATGAGCAATTCAAATACACATAAGGACTGCCAATTTACAATGCTAATTTTTTCTTACCTGTGCAGGATTTTATGACAAAAGCTAGACATGAATTGGATTTTTAATTAACCTTGAAATAAACAAGTCAATGATGCTGCAAATAATAAACACTTACTATTTTGATTTACACAGGAATGGCAAGAGTAGGTGGTATGAGTATCTGTCCATAGATGTATTTTTACAAACTCCTCTGACTTCATCTCATTCCTCTGGAAAGAAATTCTATCTTCTACTTATAAAAATGTTCTCCACAATTTTGAGGATCACATGAGCCCAAAAAATGGTGACAGGCAAATGATACAATATTTTTCAAATGTTTCCAACAAAAGTGAAACAAAATTATTCTACTAGAGTTATTAGACTCTAAAAATTGATTGAAGTTTTTCTAACATTAAAACTCCTACATATGAATCCTATATGTAATGCATATGACCAAGAGTTTGTGACCAACAATTTTAAAATCATGGCTCAAACGCTACTATATAACCCCCACTGATGCCTCCAGCATCCCAGTCCACAGTAATCCCTTGCCATCCTATTGTAGTATGCTTCCTTCACTTCTGTTGGATAAAGGAAGATTTACTGAGGGAAGTCCAGGACTTAAGCTTGAATCACCTGAGATATACCATACAACTGGCTTCTCTTACTGCCTAATCTCTCAGAAATGTAATAAAATAACATATTCCATTTCCCTCACCAGACCAGGGAAAGTATCTTTCTTTTTCTTCTTACTTCACACAACCACCCTCCACCACATGTTTACAACATGTTTACAGAGCCTATAAAAAAAATTCTCTTCTTGGGGTTTGGCTATCACAAATTTGTGATATTCACAAATATCACAAATGTGTGAAATTTCAGAGGCAAGTAACTATAATGTAGGTAATCTTCTGAAGAGACATTATAGGAAAATGCATATAGTAGCTGGAAAATAGTCTTCTCAAAAATACACTCTTTACATCACTCTTAATAACTGAATCTGTTGGACCCTGGTAGTCACAGCCTTTGAATTTGTGTCATAGACAAAGCCAGGCCACAATGCTCTGAACAAGTTGCATTTGTGCAAGAATACAGTTAGCACCATTATCAAAATCCCAAGAGGGGTCAAGATCAGGATGAAGAATCAAATTGCTAGTTAATAGCAATATGGTGTGTTAGGAGCAAGCCCCCCAAAATCTGGCCATAAACTGGCCCCAAGACTGGCCATAAACAAAATCTCTGCAGCACTGTAACATGTTCATAATGGCCCTAACCCCCGCACTGGAAGGTTGTAGGTTTACGGGAATGAGGGCAAGGAACACCTGGCCCACCCAGGGTGGAAAACTGCTCACAGGCATTCTTAAGCCACAAACAATGGCATAAGCGATCTGTGCCTTAAGAGCATGTTCCTGCTGCAGTTAACTAGCCCAACCTATTCCTTTAATTCGGCCCATCCCTTCGTTTCCCATAAGGGATACTTTTAGTTAATTTAATATCTATAGAAACAATGCTAATGACTGGTTTGCTGTTAATAACTATGTGGGTAAATCTCTGTTCAGGGTTCTCAGCTCTGAAGGCTGTGAGACCCCTGATTTCCCACTTCACACCTCTATATTTCTGTGTGTGTGTCTTTAATTCCTCTAGCACCGCTGGAGTAGGGTCTCCCCAACTGAGCTGGTCTGG
Organism: Pongo pygmaeus; assembly: GCF_028885625.2. Classification (NCBI taxonomy): domain Eukaryota; kingdom Metazoa; phylum Chordata; class Mammalia; order Primates; family Hominidae; genus Pongo; species Pongo pygmaeus. The sequence goes on from NC_072379.2 coordinate 125,164,540, forward strand.
CATGGTGGATTAAAAATTCTGAAGAATTATCTGCTAGAATAAATAAATTTTGAAAAAGGTGATTAGATCTTAGTAGAAAGATCACTTCAAGTGGATTACTGGACCTACAATAAGTAAAGAAAATCTTCCCATTATGATGCTGTGGAACTTTTGAAAAGTGAAGTGTGAGCTGAAGTCAGGGCAGTGTTTGCACACTAGAAAGGTCAGGTTGCTTTGAGGGCAGACACTGATACCAGGAGCCCCAAATTTCAACTGAAACAGAGACAGTTTGGCTGTCTATGTAGAGATATCAGAATGTAAAATAATCCATATGCATAGTAAAAAAAATAAATGGGTTCCAACACTAAGATGATCTCACATGACAAGTTTGAAAGTAACCAAATATTTTATAAAGACACAACCAAAGAAATAATATTAGTTACCTGAAAATCGTAGTACAGAAAGACAAGGATATAGAAAAATATAGAGTTTGATATACATGAAGAAAAAAGGAGACACTCTGTAATTTGCCCATTTATATATTTAAAAATAAATTACTGTCAGTATATTTTTAATAAACACTGAAATTCCCAGAAATGAAACGATTATTCAAGTCTTTCTACAGTAGAATAGAAAAAAAAATAGTGTTCACACAATGAAATATTACCTAACAGTGAAAATTAATAAAAGTTATAACTGTAACAAAAATGTGGATGAATTGTGGTAACATAATGAGTGAATAAAACTGGTTTCAAAAGACTCTATATAGTTATCCAACATGTTTACATATTTCTAAAACAAACAAAAATAATCAATACACTAATGACACAAATGTATGAAATAGAAATAGTGATATGGTTTGGATCTGTGTCCCTATCTAAATCTTATGTTGAAATGTAATTCCCAGTGCTGGAGTTGGGGTTTAGTGGTAGGTGGTTGAATCATAGGAGCACTTTCTCATAAAAGGTTTAGCACCATCCTCCTAGTGGTGTTCTTATGATAGAGTTCTCACAAGATCTGGTTGTTAAAAAGTGTAGTAACTTCCCCCTCTCTCTCTTCCTCCTGCTCTGGCCATGTGAAATGCTGGCTCCCCCTTTACCTTCTGTCATGATTGTAGGTGTTCCCAGAAACCAAGCAGATACTGCCATGCTTCCTGTACAGCCTGCAGGACCATGAGCCAATTAAACCTCTTTTCTTTATAAATTACCCAGTCTCCAGTATTTCTTTATAGCAATGTGAGAAGGAATACAAAAATTGGTGCCAGTAGTGAGGTATTGTGATAGAGATACCTGAAAATATGGAACTGGCTTTGGAACTGGGTAATGGGCAGATGTTGGAAGACTGGAGGGTGGTGGGGAAGGCGGGGCTCAGAAGAAGACAGGAAAATGAGGGAAAGTTTAGAACTTCTTAAAGACTTGTTAAATTGTTGTGACCAAAATGCTGATAGTGATATGGACAGTGAAGTCCAGACTGAGGAGATCTCAGAGAGAAATCAGAAACTTATTGGGAACTGAAATAAAGGTCACTTTTGCTCTGAGTTAGTAAAGAAACTGGCAGCATTGTGCCCCTGCCCTAGGGATCTGTGGAACTTTGAACTTCAGAGTATGATTTAGGGTATCTGGTGGATAAATTTCTAAGCAGCAAAGCATTCAAGATATAGCCAGGCTGTTTTGAACAGCCTACGCTCATAAGCATGAGCAAAGAAATTACATAAACCTGGAACTTACATTTAAAGGAGAAGCAAAGTATAAAAATTTGAAAAATTTCCAGCTCAGCCATGTGGTAGAAAAGTAAAGCCCATTTTTAGGGGAGAAATTCAAGCTGGCTGTAGAAATTTTCATAAGTAAAGAGGGTCCAATTGCTAATAGCCAAGACAATGGGAAACAGCCTCCAGAGACCTTCATGGCAGCCCCTCCTATCATAGGTCCAGAGGCCTAGAAGGAAAGAATGGTTTCCTGGCCCAGGCTCAGGGTGCTGTTGACCTGTGCAGTCTGGGGACACTGCTTCTCGAGTCCCAACCACTGCAGCTCCAGCCATGGCTGAAAGGGGCCCATGTACAGCTCGGGCCACTTCTTCAGAGGGTACAAGACATAAGCCTTAGTAGCTTCTGCATTATGTTAAGCCTGTGGGTGTACAGAGTACAAGAGTTGAGGCTTGGAAGCATCTGTCTAGATTTCAGGGGATGTATGGAAAAGCCTGGGTGTCCAGGGAGAAGCCTGCTGCAGGAGTGGAGCCCTCACGGAGAACTTCTACTGGGGTAGTGCAGAGGGGAAACATGGGGTTAAAGCCCCCATGCAGAGTCCCCTCTGGAGCACTACATAGTGGTGCTGTGAGAGGAGGGCCACCATCCTCCAGACTCAAAATGATAGATCCACCAGCAGCTTGCACTCTCAGCCTGGAAAAGCCACAGGCACTCAGTGCCAGCCCTTAAGAGCAGCTTTGGAGGATGAACCCGGGAAAGCCACAGGGGTAGAGCTGCCCAAAGCTGTTGGAGCCCACCCCTTGCACAAGTTTGCCCTGGATATAGGACATGGAGTCAAAGATTATTTTGGAGCCTTAAGATTTAGTGACTTCCCTGCTGGGGTTTGGAATTGTAAGGGGCCAGTAACCCCTTTCTTTTGGCTGATGTCTCCCATTTGGAACAGTATTATTTACCCAATGCTTATACCACCATTGTATCTTGGAAGTAACCAGCTTGTTTTTGATTTTACAGGCTCATAGACTAAAGGGCTTTGCCTTGTCTCAGATGAGATTTTGGACTTTGGACTTTGGACTTAATGCTGGAATGAGTTAAGACTTTGAGGGTTATTGAGAAGGCATGACTGTATTTTGCAATGTGAGAAGAACATGAGATTTGGAAGGGATCAAGGGTGGAATGATCTGGTTTGGATATGTGTCCTTACTCAAATCTCATGTGGAAATGTAATCTCCAGTGCTGGAGGTGGGGCCTGTTGGGAGGTTATTGGATCATGGGGGTGGTTTCTCATGAATGGTTTAGCACCACCCCTCTGGTGCTGTTCTCATGATGGAGTTCTTATGAGATCTGGTTGTTTAAAAGTGTGTAGCACCTCTCTCCTCTTTATATTTCTTCTGCTCTGGCTGTGTGAAATAATGGCTCCCCCTTCGCATTCTGCCATGATTGTAAGATTTCTGAGGCCTCCCCAGAAATTGAGTGGCTGTCATATTTCCTGTACAGGCTGCAGAACCATGAGCTAATTAAACATCTTTTCCTCATAAATTACCCAGTCTCAGCTGTTTCTTTATAGCAATGAGAGACTGGGCTAATACAACTAGTAAACCAAATCCAGGGGATAGTAACCAAAAAATTTGGGATTAGGCTTGCTTCTTAGCAGGGAACAGAAGAAGCAGATTAGAGAATAACATGGAAGTAAATGCAAAATTATGCTTATCTTTAGATAAGTTGTGCTTCTAGACATGTTCATTTTATTAATATGATTTATATCTCACAAGATTTTAATATCCCATTGTCTGTTTAACAATTATTTTGAAGACATCAGTCAGGATTTGAGCAATTCAATTTGAATTTTCTAGGACTTAGTCTTCACCTTCATTAATGAGGTTTATGAACTTTTCAATTATTCAAGTTATTTTTATTATTTAATTATTCATGTTATAATTTTGCATAATTCCATCATCCTAAATAGCTTAAGACTAAATACTGTTGACCCTTGAGCAGCAGGGGCTTGAACTGTGAAGACCCATGTAGACTCAAAATTTTTTCAATGAAAATTATATCAAGTGGGCTTGCCACCCCTTCTACCTCCTCCACCTCTTCTGACTCTGCCACCCCTGAAAGAGCAAGGCTAACCCCTTCTCCTCCTCCTCCTCCTCCTCAGCCTACTCAACATATCAATGATGAGGATGAAGACCTTTATGATAATCCACTTTCAGAGTAAATATATTTTTTATTTATGATTTTTAAATGAAATTTTCATTTTCCAATTTACTTTATGGTAAGAATACAATGTATAATACATATAACATACAAATATGTATAAATTGGGTGTTTATGTTATCGGTAAGGCTTCTGGTCAACAGTAGGCTATTAGTAGTTAAGTTTTAGCAAAATCAAAAATTATACACAATTTTCAACTGGGCAGGGGATGGTGTCCTTAATTTCTGCATTCTTCAAGGGCCAACTGTGTGTGTGTGTGTGTGTGTTTGTGTGTGTGCATGTGTGTATGCTATGTTCCTTCCATGTATTGATATGTTGGATAATGATTAAACAGCAGCTAAAGTACTCAGAAATTATAGAATCAGCCATAATATTCACTAAATATTTGGCTTACTATCTGTATAACTTTGGGCCAGTTACTCAAACATAGTCTTTGGTTTCTACATCTGTAAGTTGGAGAAGTATACCTATGCCAAGGAGGTGGTTATGTAGGAGATTAAATTACATATATATATATATATATATATAATTCCTACTGTAATAGTTGTGAACTAAATAAATAAATGATAACCTCCTCATCTACCTCCTCCTTCAGCTCATCACAATAGTTATCATTATCCTCTTCATAATCATAAACATTACTAACAATCTCTTTATATAATCAATATATTTTTATTGTGTCATATTATGTACCAGAAATGGTGCCAGATTAGTATCAGTGGCACAAGTATGAATGAAATTATACCCAAAAGACAAATCTATAGTCACAAGTCAAAATAGCAATCTTTCTAGGAAAGATCCACTGTATTTCAGAATGCCTGAACAACACAATAAAGCTAAAGCCAATTATTTAAAGAATTCACTCTCAAGATCTAACCACTCTTTGGAAATCCGGACAGATGCCTGAGTCAGCATTTTCCCAATTGTGTTCGAAGGAAATATAGTCCCATAAGATGCTCCCAGGAAAAAAGAGCAGGATTTCATGATAAAATAAGTTGGGGAAGACTATATTATATTTCCTTTGAAAATTCACAAGACATAGTAGCATATCAATGCCTCTGAGAAGTTTTAGAGTAATGAATTCTGTTTAACTGTATTTGCTCCACAGCAATAAAAAAACTGACCTTGGAAATCTTTTAAAGTTATACATATTGATATCTTTTCAAACTGATGTATATGAAGGTAGCTAATTGTCACTCAAATCATTAGTAAAATAAATTAGAAATATATAAGAACTTAAAAAACCTTAATATATTAAGTCACTGAAGAAGTTTTACAATGTAAGAAATGTCTGGCTCCATGCAATGCCTTAGGGTTTAATTTAACTCAGCAGTTTGAGAGGCCAAGGTGGGAGATCACTTCAGGCCAGGAGTTCGACACCAGCCTGAGCAACATATTGAGACCCTGTTTCAAAAAAAATAAAAGAGATATCTTTATACATCGGTGCATGTGTATATATGTAGACTTAGATGTGTACAGGTATTTCAAACTTGCAAAATCAGGTATTTCTGAGAGTTGGAATAACAGGTGATTTTTATTTTTAAATACTTCTTTCAGTAATCTTGATTTCCTACCCTGAATGAATATTTCTTCAATAATCAGGAAAATTAACAAATAATATGAATTTATAATAATTTACCTAAATATTATACATTAAAATTTAAGTTTAGAAATTGGTATGTGTTTGCTACTACCCGGGTTGTTAGATGGCATACAAAAAAATGTATAAATGGTTAATAAATTATTGAAATACTTACTATATCTGCAATTAAAATTGGTATCCTTCATTGACTATTACTAACTTTAAAAAATCAGTAATTTTCTAATGATCCCCATATTCTAGATACTGCCTAATTCTAAGGCAACTTAAAGTATTATTCCTTGGCTCCCATATAATTTTTGACTTTGCTAAAACTTAACTACTAATAACTCCCTTGGATCCCTGGTAGTTACTATTTAACCATAACACTGGCTTAATAACAGAAGAAAGTTGCCAATTTAAATACAACCATGAAGTATGAGGACAGCTATAAAACAAACACATGGATTTCATTGATGACTGAAATTAAATCACACCTAGTGTTTTCCTGTTCAAAAAAGCAAACAGGAAATCATGCAATTTTATGTTATCAAAGGCTTAATTCATTTACAATCTATTTTATTCCATTTTATTTTAATTAGCTTTATGGTATTATTTATCTTTAGTGGAAATTAAATATAACTAATAGAGTTAGTTAAATAGAATTAAAGCATTTTCCCTGGCAAAGAAAATTTACAGCAAGTTTGTGGTTTTTAAAAATAAAAATAACAAAGCGTTGACTACAATGAAAATGATTTAAAGGTAACTCATCTTTTTTATATAACTCATTAAATGAAATATTAAAGATTGACTATGTTGCCAGTCATTGATAGAAATTTGTTGTCTATTCATGGTTAAAAGTATCTATGGAAGGTTCAAGTTTTTGCAGTGTCCAGATGTGTACAGGACAATAGGAATGTTCATATTTATTTTCCTGGAATTTTTTACAGCTTTTCTTAGGCATGTAATCACTCTAGGAAGGATATGAGATTTTTTAATTATTCAATTCACACATACACACACATAATTATTAATTTAGTGAAAACAAAAAGAATATGAGCTTTCTTATATCTAGGAGCAAAATTCATTTCTTCAACCCAGGCACACAAAAAAATAAGTCTCACATATATGAAGTCAAGGTCTTGCATAGAAATTCTTAATCAGTGGATACTTTTTACCTGGTAGCCACTCAGTAGTCTCTTCGCTCTTTTCCTCATTGCTTTTAAATTGAAAAAAAGTTAAGGAAAAAAATGACACTCTGCTCCTCTGGTAATTTCTAGAATTGCAATTAGTGAGGAAAGATATTTGAGAAAGTTATCTTCCACTAGTCTTCTTTTCTTGGATATGTAAGGTGAAATAAGTGTGTGTGTGTTTGTGTGTGTGTGTGTGTGCCATATTCATAGAAGTCAGAATGCATCATTTCTACAAAACAAGAATTAGAATCAATCTCCTCTGCCAAGAACTTGAACTTTGGACTAAAGTGTAAATCAACATTGATCAAAAATAATTGAAATCCAAAAGGTGAAGAAATTTTGCAAGACCACTTCCCTGCTCCAAATGAGTTTAAGTTCCACTGCCAGAAGAAATTCATTCCAGGGCATTGTGGTAACACAGAGATGAAAAGATGTCAGTTACTTTTAAGAAATCAGAAAATTTTACAAGAATAGTGCCAGACAGAGAAATGCAATTATGCAATTTTAGTTTTAAAAGGAATAAAATAGTGGATTCTGCAAACAACAAGCCAAGAAGATTTGGTGTTAATTCTGAATAACATTGTATTTATCTATTTATCATTTATTTATTTATTTATTTATTTGCTGTGCAGTAGATCGTTTGAACTTATTCTTTTTTTATTTATTTCAATAGGTTTTGGGGGAACAGGTAGTGTCTGATTACATGAATAAGTTCTTTAGTGGTGATTGCTGAGATTTTGGTGTGCCCATCACCTGAGCAGTGTACACTCTACCTGAAGTGTTGTCTTTTATCCCTCACTCCTTCCCACCCTTTCCCTGAAACGCCAAACTCCATTGTGTCATTCCTATGTCTTCGCATCTTCATAGCTTAGTGCCCAGCCCACTTATGAGTAAGAACATATTATATTTGGTTTTCCATTTGAGTTACCTCGCTTTGAATAGTGGTCTCAAATTCCATCCAGGTTGCTGCAAATGCCATTATTTCATTCCTTTTTATGGCTGAGCAGTATACACACAAACACACACACATATATGTGTGTGTGTGTATTTGTATCACATTTTGTTTATCCACTCCTTGATTAATGGGCATTTGGGCTGTACTTTATTTTAGCAATTGCAAGTTTTGCTGCTATAAATATGTCTGTGTAAGTATCTTTTCGTATAGTGACTTATTTTCCTCAGAGTAGATACCTAGTAGTGGGATTGCTGGATCAAATGCTAGATCTGCTTTTAGTTCTTTAAAGTATCTCCACACTGTTTTCCATAGTGGTTTTACTAGTTTACATTCCCACCAACAGTGTAAAAGTGTTCCCACATCCACACTATCTTCTATTATTTTTAAACTTTTTGATTATGGCCATTCTTGAAGGAGTAAGGTGGTATTGCATTGCGGTTTTAATTTGCATTTCCCTGATAATTAGTGATATTGAGCATTTTCTCATGTGTTTGTTGGCCATTTGTATACCTTCTTTTGAGAATTGTCTATACATGTCCACTTTTGATGGGATTTTTTTTTCTTGCTGATTTGTTTGTGTTCCTTGTAGGTGCTGGATATTAGTCCTTTGTTGGATGTATATGTTGTGAAGGTTTCTCCCACTCTGTGGGTTGTCTGTTTACTCTGCTCATTATTTATTTCTGTTCAGGAAGCTCTTTAGCTAATTAAGTCCCATCTATTTATCTTTACTTTTGTTGCCTTTGCTTTTGGGTTCTTGGTCATGAAGTCTTTGCCTAAGCCAATGTCTAGAAGGGTTTTTCCAATGTATCTTCTAGAATTTTTATGTTTTCAGGTCTTAGATTTAAGTCTTTGATCCATCTTGAGTTGATTTTTGTATAAGGTGAGTGATGATCCAGTTTCATTTTTTTACATGTGGCTTGTCAGTTACTCCAGCACCACTTGTTGAATAGGGTGACCTTTTCTCATTTTATATTTTCATTTACTTTGTCTAATATCAGTTGACTGTAAGTACTTGACTATATTTCTGGGGTTTCTATTCCATTCCATTGGTCTATATGCCTGTTATTATACCAGTACCATGCTGTTTTGGTGACTATAGCCTTATAGTATAGTTTGAATTTGGGTAATGTGGTGCCTCCAGATTTGTTCTTTTTGCTTAGTCTTGCTTTGACTATGTGGGCTCTTTTTGGTTCCACATGAATTTTAGGAATTTTTTTTTAGTTATTTGAAGGGTGATTGTGGTATTTTGATGGGAATTGCATTGAATTTGTAGATTGCTTGTGGCAGTGTGGTCATTTTCACAATACTGATTCTTCCCATCCATGAGCATGTGGTGTGTTTCCATTTGTTTGTGTCATCTATGATTTTTTTTCAGCAGCGTTTTGTAGTTTTCCTTGTAGAGGTCTTTCATGTCCTTGGTTAAGTATATTCCTAAGCTTGTTTGTTTGTTTGTTTTTTGCAGCTGTTGTAAAAAGAGGTGAGTTCTTACTTTGTTTCTTAGCTTGGTCACTGTTGGTGTATAGCAGGCTACTGATTTGTGTACATTAATTTCATATCCTGAGACTTTGCTGAATTCATTTATCAGATATAGGACCTTTTTGGATAAGTCTTTAGTGTTTTTGAGGTATATGATCATATCATCAGCAAACAATGACAGTTTGACTTCATCTTTACTGATTTGGATGTTATTCATTTCTTTCTTGTCTGTTTGCTCTGGCTAGGACTTCCAGTGCTATGTTGAATAGAAGTGATGAAAATGGGCATCCTTGTCTTGTTCCAGTTCTCAGGAGGAATGCTTTCAACTTTTCCTCATTCAGTATAATGTTAGCTGTGGATTTGTCATTGATGGCTTTTATTACCATAAGGTATGTCCCTTCTATGCCAATTTTGAGGAGCGTTTTAATCATAAAGGGATGCTGAATTTTGTCAAATGCTTTTCCTGTATCTATTGAGATGATCTTGTGATTTTCGTTTTTAATTCTGTTTATGTGGTGTGTCACATTGATTGACTTGTGGATATTAAGCCTTCCCTGCATCGCTTGTATGAAACCCACTTGATCATGGTGGATTATCCTTTTGATACATTGTTGGGTTTGGTTAGCTAGTATTTTATTGAGGATTTTTACGTCCATGTTCATCAGAGTCTGTGGTCTGTAATTTTCTTTTTCTTTTTGGTATCAATTCTTCTTTGAATGATAGAATTCAGCTGTGAATTCATCTAGTCCTGGACTTTTTTTATTGGCAATTTTTTTATTACCATTTCAGTCTCACTGCTTGTTATTGGTCTGTTCAGAGTTTCTATGTCTTCCTGGTTTAATCTAAGACAGTTGTATATTTCCAGGAATTTGTCCATTTCCTCTAGGTTTACTAGTTTATGCACATAAAGGTATTCATAGAAGCCTTGAATAATCTTTTGTGTTTCTGTGGTATTGAATGTAATATCTGCTGTTTTGTTTCTATTGAGCTTATTTGAATCTTCTCTCTTCTTTCCTTGGTTAATCTTATCAATGGTCTATCAATTTTATTTATCTTTTCGAAGAACCAACCTTTTGTTTCATTTATCTTTTGTATTTTTATGTTACTGTTGTTTTCATTTCATTCAGTTCTGCTCTGATCTTTATTTCTTTTCCCCTGCTGTGTTTGGATTTGGTTTGTTTTTGTTTCTCCAGCTCCTTGAGGTGGACCTTAGATTTTCTATTTGTGCTCTTTCAGGCTTTTTGATGTAGGCGTTTAATGCTAGGAACGTCTCTCTTTGCACTGCCTTTGCTGTATTCCAGAGGTTTTGATAGGTTGTGTCACTATTATCATTCAGTTCAAAGAATTTTTAAATTTCCATCTTGCTTTCATGGTTGACCTAATGATCATACAGGAGCAGGTTATTTAATTTCCATGTACTTGCATGGTTTTGAGAGTTCCTTTTGGAGTTGATTTTCAATTTTATTCCACTGTGGTGTGAGAGAGCACTTGCTATAATTTTGATTTTCTTAAATTTGTTGAGACTTGTTTTGTGGTCTAACATATGGTCTATCTTGGAGAATGTTCCATGTGCTGATGAATAGAATGTATATTCTGCAGTTGTTGGGTAGAATGTTCTGCAAATATCTGTTAAGTCCATTTGTTCTAGGGTATAGTTTAAGCACATTGTTTCTTTATTGGCTTTCTGTCTTGATGACCTGTCTAGTGCTGCCAGTGGAGTATTAAAGTCCCCTACTATTATTGTGTTGCTATCTCATTTCTTAGGTCTAGTGGTAATTGTTTTACAAATTTGGGAGCTGCAGTGTTAGGTGCATATATATTTAAGATCATGATAGTTTCCTGTTGGACTAGTCCTTTTATTATTATATAATGTCCCTCTTTGTCTTTATCAACTGCTATTGCTTTAAAGTTTGCTTTGTCTGATATAAGAATAGCTACTCCTGCTTGCTTTTGGTGTCCATTTGCATGGAATATCTTTTTCCACCCCTTTACCTTCAGTTTATGTGAGTCCTTATGTGTTAGGCGAGTCTCTTGAAGAGAGCAGATACTTAGTTGGTGAAATCTTATCCATCTGCCATTCTGTCATATAAGTACCACGCACTAACCGATTGCTCCACTGGAGCTCCCCATCTGCCCTTCTGTATCTTTTAAGTGGAGCATGTAGGCCATTTAAATTCAATGTTAGTATTGAGATGTGAGTTACTATTCTATTTGTCATGCTATTTGTTGCTTGAATACCCTGGATTTTTTTCATTGTGTTGTTATTTCATAGATCCTGTGAGATTTATGCTTTAAGGAGATTCTATTTTGGTATATTTTTAGGATTTGTTTCAAGATTTAGAACTCCTTTTTGCAGTTATTGTAATGCTGGCTTGATAGTGGCAAATTCTCTCAGCATTTGTTTGTCTTTAAAAGACTTTATCTTTCCTTCATTTATGAAGCTTAATTTCCCTGGATACAAAATTCTTGGCTGATAATTATTTTGCTTAAGGAGGCTAAAAATATGACTGCAATCCCTTCTAGCTTGCAGGGTTTCTGCTGAGAAATCTGCCATTAATCTGATAATTTTCCTTTATTGGTTACCTGAGGCTTTTGCCTCACAATTCTTAAGATTCTTTCCAAAGTCCTGACTTTAGATAACCTGATGACTATGTGCCTAGGCAATGAACTTTTTGCAATGAATTTCCCAGGTGTTCTCTGAGCTTCTTATATTTGGATGTCTAGATCTCTAGCAAGGCCTGGGAAGTTTTCTTCGATTATTCCCTCAAATAAGTTTTCCAAATTTTAGATTTATCTTCTTCCATGGGAACACCAATTATTATTAGGTTTTGTCATTAAACATAATCTCAAACTTCTTGGAGGCTTTGTTCCTTTTTCTTTTTTAAAAAAATTATTTTCTTTGTCTTTGTTGCATTGGGTTAATTCAAAAGCCTAGATTCGCTTAATTGGTGACCTTTTGAATTCTTTTTCTCGCAATTCAGAGATTTTGTCTTGGTTTGGATCCATTGCTTGTGAGCTGGTGTAATATTTTGGGGGGTGATAAAGAACCTTGTTTTGCCATATTACCAAGAATTGTTTTTCTGGTTCCTTTTCACTTAGGAAGACTATATCAGAGGGAAGATCTGGGACTCAAGGGCTGCTGTCCAGATTCTTTTGTCCGATAGGGTACTCCCTTGATGTAGTGCTCTCCGCTTTTCCATACGGATGGGGATTTCTGAAAGTCACACTGCAGTGATTGTTATTTCTCTTCTGGATTAGCCACCCAGCAGAGATACTGAGCTCTGGACTTGTACTGGGGAATGTTTACAAAGAGTCTTGTGATGTGATTCATCTTCAGGTCTCTCAGTCATGGATACCAGCACTTGCCCCAGTGGAAGTAGTAGGGGAGTGAAGTGGGACTTTCTGAGGGTCCTTGGTTGTATTTTTGTCAAATGTACTAGTTTTGTGTTGGCTGGTCTCCAGCCAAGAGGTGGTGCTTTCAAGAGTGCATCAGCTGTGGTAGTATAGGGAGGATCAGGTGGTGTGCTGGGCCCTAGAGCTCCCAATAGATTATGCCTTTTGTCTTAGGCTATAAGGACGGGCAGGTAGAGAAAGACCATCGGGTGGGGGCAGGGCTAGGCATGTCTGAGCTCAGACTCTCCTTTGGTGGGGGTTGCTGTGGCTGCTGTGGGGAATGAGGGTGTGGTTCTTAGGCCAATGGAGTTATGTTCTTATTGGGGATTATGGTTGCCTCTGCTGTGTCACATAGATCACCAGGGAATTGGAGGAAAGCTGGCAGTCTCACCCACCTCCCATGCAGCCCACAGGCCAAAAGGCCTGTCGCACTCCCACTGTGCCCCGCAAAACACTGAGTTTATTTCTAGGCAGCCTGTGAGCCAGGCTGAGAACTTGCCCCAGGCTATAAGCCTCCCAGATGAGAAAGCAAGCTGACTCACAGTTCTCCATCTGTCCCACAGAGCCTGCAGGGGCAATCCACCTCTTTCCTTCAAAGGGTCTATGGATTCTCTTGGTTTTCGTGGTATGTTTCTGCAGTAGTTCTTGGAGCAAAAGTTCACGATGGGAGTCTCCACACGCTGCTCTGTCCATCTGAGTGGGAGCTGCAAGTTATTCCTGCCTTCTCTCAGACATTTTCCCCAGAATCTTGATAACATTTTTAAAAGAATTAGCAAAAAATAGGTTGCTAACACTTCATAAACAATATTTATGAAAACCATATAATATACTCATAAGAACTAAATACTTTCAGAAGAAGCTTGTTACGTTTTAGGGGGAGAGTGAGCATGGTTTCCAGAATAATGGATCAAAGAACTATGGTAATAAACAGTGTATGAACGTTAGCAAAGTAGTTCATATGATTTTTTAAATAAGAAAAATGATTTGGTTGAGTAATCTTTTTAGAAGGGTAGATTCACAGGATGATTCACTCAGAAAAAAGATGCATCTTTTGGCATTATGTAAGGGTCCAGTTCTCAGTCATTTCTTAATTCATTATGAAGGAAACGTTTATTGAATGACTGCTATATGCCAAATACCTAGGAAAAAGGGATTTACCATCAATTTTAGAGAGATGTAAATAATCAAAAAAATTACAATGTGGGTGGTGTGGGGGTCTGTAAAAAAAAAAAAAAAAAAAGATTGAAGGGGTCTGTAAATACATGTGAAAGTGGAAGGGATTCAAAGAAAGATCTACAGAAAAGTTGACTCCTGAGCCGAGTTGTTGAGTAAACACACAGTTAAGATTATTTTGAAATTAAGAAGAAGGCTATGGGGAGGGCAATAAGCTAATACAAATAGAATTGGGCAAGAGGATGCCCAGTTCACTCAGGAAATTGCAAGTAAATAATAAAGCAAGGCACAATGATAAAGATGCGAGCCTAGTATTGTAATAAGGATTCAAAAAAAAAAGTACAACATAAACCAAGGCATGCTAAGAAGTTTACATTTCATTTTAAAAGTTATAGGTAAGTATTTAAACGAGAATTAAGATGAATTTGTCAATCTTAAAGATCAATCTAATGGAATAAAAGAAGACTGAAAGATGGGATGCAAGAAAAACAGTTGAGAACTTAGCACAATCATTCAGGTAGGAGACGTGACACCCTAAGACAAAGACATGCATTGAGAACGGAGGAAAGGAGAAATCTTTTTAAAAGAGAGGTTGATTATTCACCCAGCTAATATTTATTGAGTATTTACTTTGTGTACGTGGCTAGGCATTGCTGCTTCAGTGCTGAAAGTCCTGATTCTACTGTTGCCTTCTGGGAGCATATAGTCCTTGAAGGAACAGCAACAAATGCCTTGCAGTGAGTGCTTGCTAGATGCTAGGTACTGTGCCAAATATGCGTTTAATTCTAAATTCTAAATTATTTCTAAATTAATTCTAAATTCTAAATTAATTCTAAATTAATCCTCTACCATCCTGTGGGGCATGTGTTAGAATCCCCAGATAGTCAGATGGGAAAAAAGAGGCCCAGAAAGTTGTAAGCGATTTGCCCAAATGGCTAATGATTATACAGATGAGGCAAGCCTGGCTCTAATAAGGTCCTTACTTTTAATCACTGAGATCAGATTGAGAGGTACTTACATAAAATTTCTATCATTCAAGTTTCAGTCAGGTAAAGGGAGCCCATTCCAGTCAAGTAAATGAGGAATGACAACTAGAATAAAAGGTGATTGAGGAGCAAGGAGGACAAAAAAATGAATGGGAAAAATCCCAGAGATTAGTAACTGCAGGAAATTATTACCACCCTTAGAGCTGGAGGTACAAAGAGAGGAGGAAACCTTGCCAAAGCTGTCCTCAGCTTTGTCCCATCTTAGTAGGAACCACAAAGAACATGCAGTCATTTCAAAAGGCAAGGGAAGAGATCTTTCTCCCCAGTTTCTCTCTCTCTTTGTATGTTGTTTATTTTGTTTTAAGTTGTGATAAGAACCCTTAAGATGAGATCTACCCTATTAACAAATTTTAAGTGCACAATACAGAATAGTTAACTATAGGCACGATGTTACACAACAATCCACTAGAATGCATTCATCTCGCATAACTGAAACTGAAACTTCATAGCCATTAAACAGAACCTCCCCATTTCCCTCTCACCCCAGCCCTGGACAACCACCATTCTACTCTCTGTTTCTATGAGTTTGACTATTTTGTATACCTCATATGAGTGGAATCATGTAGTATTTGTCCTTCTGTAACTGGTTTATTTCACTTAGCATAATGCCCCCCAGGTTAATCCATGCTGTCACATATTTCAGGATTTACTTTTTTATTAAAACTGAACAGGACTTCATTGTGTGTATTTGCCACATTTTTTCTATTCATCTTTCAATAGACATTTATGTGGTTTCCATATCTTGGCTATTTTGAATATTACTGTAATAAACATGGAAGTACAAATATCTCTTCAAAATCCTGTTTCAATTCTTTTGGCTATATACCCAGAAGTGGCATTTCTGAGTCATATGATAGTTCTATTTTTAATTTTGAGAAACCTCTCTACTATTTTTCATAGCAGCTGCACCATTTTACATTCCCAAAAATAGTGTACAAAGACTCCAATTTTCCAAATCTTTGCCAATATTTATCTTTTTTATTCCTGTTTTGGATAGTGGTCATCTTAAAGGGTGTAAGCTGGCATCTCATCATGGTTTTAATTTGCATTTCCCTGATGATTAGTGACACTGAGCATCTTTTAATATACCTGTGAGCTATTTGTTTGTCTCCTTTGAAGCAATGACTATTCAAGTCTCTTGCCTATTTTTAAATCAGGTTATTTGTGTCTTTGCTATTGAATTGTGGACATTCTTTATATATATGGATATTAACCCCTTGTGAGATATGTAGTTTGCAAATATTTTCTGCCATTCCGTTGGGTGACTTCAAATTCTGTTGGTTGTCTCCATTGCTGTACAAAGCTTTTTAGTTTGATGTGGTACCACTTGCCTACTTTTTATTTTTGTTGCTTGTGATTTTAGTGTCATATACAAAAAAATCATTGCCAAGACCAATGTCAGGAAGATTCCCCCATGTATTCTTTTATGACTCTTACTGTTTTCAATCTTATGGTTAAATCTTTAATAGTTTTCCATCTTTTTATGTATGGTATAAGGTTCTAATTTCATTATATTGCATGTGATATCCAGTTTTCCAAACACCATTTGTTGTAGAGACTATTCTTTCCCTATTGTGTGTATTTTTTATACTCTTTGCAAAGATCAGTTAACTGTTCCTGTGTGCATATTTTTCTATGCACTATTCTGTTCCATTCAACACTCTTTTATGATAAAAACTCTTAACTGGTATAGAAAGAATTTACCTCCATATAATAAAGATCATATATGAAAAGCCCACAACTAACATCATACTCAACAGTGAAAAACTGAAAGCTTTTCCTTTAAGATTTGGAGCAGGTAAGGGTGCTCACTCTCACCACTTCTATTCAATGAGGTCCTAGCCAGGGTAAAGAGGCAAGAAAAAGAAATAAATGACATCCAAATTAAAAATGAAGAAATTAAACAATCTGTGTTTGCAAAAGACATAATTTTATATGTAGAAAACCCTAAGGATGCTGCCTGCACACACACACACACACACACATGCACACACAAACACACACACACACACACACACAACTGGTAGAATAAACAATTCAGTAAACATATAGATACAAAATTGATATTCGAAAATAAGTTATGTTTCTATACACACTAACAATGAAATGTCAAAAAAAAAAACTTTAAAAAATTCCATATACAATAGCATTAAAAATAATAAAGCATCTAGGGATAACCAGGACTTATACACTGAAAACTATATAACATTTATTAAAATAATTTTAAAAGACACAAATATATAGAAAGACATCCTGTCTTCATGGATTAGAAGACTTTAATATCATTCAAATGTCCATATATGTCCAAGCCATCTCCTGATTCAATACAATCCCTATCAAAATATCAATGTAAATTTTTACAAAAATATAAAAGATAAATCCTACCATTCATATGGAACCACGAAAAAACCCAAATAGCCAGAGAGATCTTGAAAAAAAAATAATAACAAAGCTGGAGGGATTACACTTCCTGGAAAAAAATATGTGTGTGTGTGTGTGTATACATACATATATATGTGCGTGTGTACATATATATATATGTATATCTCAAAATGGGTTACAAAATTATAGTAGTTAAAGGAATATGGTTCTCCTCTTCTAACTCTAGTCCTTGACTCTATTCCCCTACAATGTTTCCCGATGGCTGAACATAACCCAAAGGCAGAAGTGAGCTGGTATGAGAAGCAAGGAAAGGAGTATGCAAAATTGTCCCTCCACCTCTCTGAGGTAGAAATTGTATGCTCCTCCATGGTGTTTGAACTTTATCTATAGATGTTTTTGAAGTATTAAGTTTTCTAAAATAGTGAATGGTAGGTTAAGATCTGTCTTTTAAATAGATCACATTCCAATTGTAGTGTGGTTAATAAAACTGAAGAAAGCAAGACTGAAATTCGAGAAGCCAGCTAGAAGACTGCATTTGTTTAGAGAGTACTCAAGTGCCATAGTGATACCATTAACACAGAAAGGGAACAGGTGTGCACGAGCATATTAGGCTAAGAAAAAAAAGTCGTGGGTTTGGAAATACTAAGTTTAAGGTGTTTCAAAGCGGACCTGAAGAGTAGAGAGTCTGTAGCTCAAAAGTGGTCAGAAGGGAATGTTTATCTTTGAAAGCTATTGGTGAATATACAAAGTAGTTGAGGTCATTGGCGTGGTTGAGACAATTTAGAGTGAAAAGAGAAATATAATGTCAAGATGTTCCCAGAATTTTATCATTGATTCTAACAAGTGTAAGAAGTAATAATTTTCTCCATAACATTTTGTAAAAAATACAGTGTCTACGGATCAATGAGTATAGAGCAGTAGAAGAAAACTAAGTGGTCTGTGAAGGGCCCTCTTTTGTCCATTTAGTGCCTCTAAGAGGCAGTGAGCTAAGTAAAAGCAGGAAGCCCAAAGAAAGGATAAATAATTTGCAACCTTTCTAAACAGAGAGAGGATAACATCAAATATGAAGAATATGTGAAATATCTCTCCTAAAAATCAATTCTACTTTGAAATATCAAATTTTAATGTTTCAATAGATTTTAATTTCTATAGAAATAGACTAGATAATGTGGTCCTTTGTCCTGTAGATAATAAGCATGCTCTCTAGATGTAGAGATGTTTTCACTCATATCCTGAAAGAATAGGTTAACACAAAGTCAAGATTTCAATCCAAGAAATTTTATATAGATATAAACATTTGTTAATGTATGTGCATATGAATATATACCATTAAAAAAGTTTGCCTAGAGCAATAGTATCTACTGATTTTAAATACCCCACAATAATATGAAGCAAACAGGTGATGCAAAATGTTATAATGGGAACATTTCTCAGTTCTAGAACATTTTAAGTATCACAAAAAGGTAACACCTGAAAATTCATGGAAACAATGTAGAGAGCTACGTATTTATGAGTGGAAACCAGGGACTTAAATGATTACTTGATGAATCACAGAACATTTTAAAAATAACTGGGAAATCATGGGCCAAAGAAACACCCTTCCCAACAGAGCAATTTTAAAATACATTAATATGCAAGTTATTTATACACATTCACCCATACACATATTTTAAGAACTATTCAATATCCTAAAAGCAATCACAAAATCAGTCTTCAGCTTAATCCTCATCTGCATTTTAATGATTTCAAAATATAGCCATGTTACAGAGTTTGAGGTTGCATGTTGCTACATTACTAGTTTCATAGCATTGTGGCTTTCCATCTTGGTAGCAATAAATTCTAGTAAATAGAGCCATTAACAGCATTTTATAGGGTCAAATGGAGCTATGGCACTAGAAATGTGGTGCTAAGTAAAATTTGAAGGATACTATGTTACACTCAACTATTTATTAAAGCATTAAAATCAGGTCTTCTCAGGGATGTTTTGATTGTTTTTCATGATCTATTCTCTCTTTGACAGTTCTAGCTTTTATGTAGCAATTTGAGGGAAAAATGATTACCTAAGGTTTAACAAAGTTTGAAGTTTGCATTAAAATATGAGCTTTATAAAAGTATACACTGCACTAGAAGTAATTAAAACTAGTTTAAAACTATTCATGATCATACTTACACGTCTATATTGTATTAAAATTTGAATAAATGTTATAATGATTTTGAATATGTACAACATATGGAGCATCTTTAATTAATAAAATTCAGTAAAACTGCAATTCTTTAGTTCTTCAAGAATGTGTCAAAAATTAGTTTTGTAATAAAATGCAATGCCAATATAATATTACCATCCTTTAGTTCTAAAAATTGTTCTTTGCTCACCTAGGCATCTTTTTAGGTTGTAAAAACTTACTATAATAAATTTTATTACATATATGTAATTGTAATCTATAACCATAAAAATGAAAAACTTGTATAGATTTCAATTTTCTATTTTGTCTTAAGCTTCAAAAAAGAACTTATTTTTAAAATTATGAAATACATTATTATATTTTAAATATCTTACAATGTCAATTAACATAATTTGGAAAGATACTAGTGCTGAAAATAACTCTAGTATTGTACCAGTAAGTGATATGCTGTACATTAGTAGTGATATGGAAAATTATTTCAGTTTGCTCATAAACAAATATTTTATACAGGCAAAATGTGTTTATTTTAATGCAAATAAAAATAATTGAGTTAAATTTTATACACATGATTTTATAGATATTATTAATTGAGATGAGGATGAAGTAGGAATTTAAGTTTTAAAAGGTGAGTGGATTTAAAACAACGTTGAGTAAGTAATACCACAGGTGGCATGTGGTGGACCACACCCCCTATCTCCTTTATAATTACACTAATTAGAATATAATTGAGTACACAAATAATATGAAAGCATTTTATAATTAATTTTTTAAGAAAAATCTTACACACTACCTTAATCAATAAGCTCAAAACAAACAAAACTAACAATAGCCAAATAGATGCATATTCTTGCCCTTTCTAGAAATAAAAGGAAAGGCATATTGTCTTAACTCAAATCACCTATGCAATTTTTATTAATAAGAGTGAGTGCTTATTTTTAATAAATTTTGATAAAATTGTTCCTATATTAATTTCCTTACTAAATGAAAGTTTTAAATAATGTGAGCATTTTTTAAATCTTACTTCTCATATTTTTATGTTTTGTTCTGATACCTTTGCATGCCTCTTCTTACATAAACATTTCAAAAATGGTTTCATAATTTACATGCATTTATTTTTTAATGTATTTCTTGAGCATAATGATTTTGGTTGTGCTTACATTTTTTATGTGTATTCTCTCCAAAACAAATGCAAGACAAAAAATTCAATAGGTAGCTTAAAGCAATTGTCTTGCATATTCCATGAAACTTTTCCCCATGGATCCTAGAAAAATATAAGAAAATTTAAAAAGTATATTGCTGTTTTTTATTCTCTTTTGGAGGATTTATAATGAGATATGCTTTCATTAAGATGTCTCTCAGGAAGTGCTAGCCTTTTAGTAACCATAAATTTTGATAACTCATCCCTATGTAGTGGAATTTAGTTGATTTTTAATGTAAATAAAATGTTCTCCTTTTTGAAGTCTGTAAAAGTAGAAACTTTGTATGGGTGCTCTTTCATGTATCTATCTATGAAGTTTGCCCTAAGATCTTTTGACCTTCATTGCCATGTAAAAATATTCTTAGTTGAATAAATTGTGCTAGTCCATTTTGCATTGTTGTAAAGAAATACCTGAGGCTGGATAATTTATAAAGAAAAGAAGTTTGTTTTGGCTCATAGTTCTGCAGGATGTATAAGAGGTATGATGCTGCCATCTGCTTCTGGTGAGGCCTCAGGAAGCTTAGAATCATGGTGGAAGGCTACCTGACTTCAAACTATACTACAAGGCTACAGTAACCAAAACAGCATGGTACTGGTACCAAAATAGAGATATAGACCAATGGAACAGAACAGAGCCTCAGAAATAATACCACACATCTACAACTATCTGATCTTTGACAAACCTGACCAAAACAAGAAATGGGGAAAAGATTCCCTATTTAACAAATGGTGCTGGGAAAACTAGTTAGCCATATGTAGAAAGCTGAAACTCGATCCCTTCCTTACACCTTATACAAAAATTGATTCAAGATGGATTAAAGACTTAAATGTTAGACCTAAAACCATAAAAACCCTAGAAGAAAACCTAGGCAATACCATTCAGGACATCGGCATGGGCAAGGACTTCATGTCTAAAACACCAAAAGCAATGGCAACAAAAGCCAAAATTGACAAATGGGATCTAATTAAACTAAAGAACTTCTGCACAGCAAAAGAAACTACCATCAGAGTGAACAGGCAACACACAGAATGGGAGAAAATTTTTGCAATCTACTCATCTGACAAAGGGCTAATATCCAGAATCTACAAAGAACTCAAAGAAATTTACAAGAAAAAAACAAACAACCCCATCAAAAAGTGGGTGAAGGATATGAACAGACACTTCTCAAAACAAGACATTTATGCAGCCAACAGACTCATGAAAAAATGCTCATCATCACTGGCCATCAGAGAAATGCAAATCAAAACCGCAGTGAGATACCACCTCACACCAGTTAGAATGGTAATCATTAAAAAGTCAGGAAACAACAGGTGCTGGAGAGGATGTGGAGAAATAGGAACACTTTTACACCGTTGGCGGGGCTGTAAACTAGTTCAACCATTGTGGAAGACAGTGTGGCGATTCCTCAGGGATCTAGAACTAGAAATACCATTTGACCCAGCCATCCCATTACTGGGTATATACCCAAAGGATTAGAAATCATGCTGCTATAAAGACACGTGCACACATATGTTTTGCGGCACTATTCACAATAGCAAAGACTTGGAACCAACCCAAGTGTCCAACAATGATAGACTGGATTAAGAAAATGTGGCACATATACACCATGGAATACTATGCAGCCATAAAAAATGATGAGTTCATGTCCTTTGTAGGGACATGGATGAAGTTGGAAACCATCATTCTCAGCAAACTATCACAAGGACAAAAAAACAAAACATCACATATTCTCACTCATAGGTGGGAATTGAACAATGAGAACACTTGGACACAGGAAGGGGGACATCACACACCAGCGCCTGTTGTGGGGGAGGGGGAGGGGGGCGGGATAGCATTAGAAGATATACCTAATGTTAAATGATGAGTTAATGGGTGCAGCACACCAACATGGCACATGTATACATATGTAACAAAGCTGCACGTTGTGCACATGTACCCTAGAACTTAAAGTATAATAATAAAAAATAAAATCATGGCGGAAGGCAAAGTGCGAGCCGGTACATCACATGGCAAGAGAGGGAGCAAGAGAGAGGCCAGGCTTTTTTAAAACCATCAGCTCTTGCCTGAACTGACAGAGCAAAAATTCACTTATTACTATGGGGAGGAAACCAAGCCGTTAACAAGCGATCCACCCTGATCACCCAAATACCTCCCACCATACCCCACCTCCAACATTGGAGATCATATTTCAACATGAGATTTAGAGGAGACAAACATCCCAACTATATCAAAGTTATATTTTTCTGTGTCAAGGATATGAAAAAAATAACAAGTTATTTGGCAATTTCCCAAATATTCAAAATCCAGCCATATGAATTGTTTATTAGGAAAGCCCTAATCTCTTTTTCCCTCCTTCAGAATTGTAGCCATTTTGTGTATGACACTTCATAACAATGAAGGGAGAGAAGCAGAGAGATGAAATAAAAACCTTAATCATATTATTTGCACACTGATTGACATAGAACTTAACTAAACTTTCCAAAACTAAAATAAAGTACTTGAATGTGAGATTTCTATGTACGGGCTATCCATAGCCTCTTTTAGGATACCAATTGAAATTTTACTACAGCTAATTAAAATTGCAATGAGATACCACCACAACCTATTAGAATGGCTTTAAAAACAAAATAATGACCATATCAAGTACTGGTGACAATACAGAGCAACTGGAGCCCTCATACATCATGGATGGGAATGCAAACTGGAGCAACCACTTTGGAAAATAATTTTTCAGTCTTTTATGACATTAAATGTACACTTACCATATGACCCAGAAATTCTATTCCTAGCTGTTTAACAAATTAGAAATAAAAATTTATTCACACGAAACATTATGTGAATGTGTATACCATAGTACCTCAACTTCATTACAATTAAGCATACCGATAAGCATCAAATTATGGAATACTAATTGGCAATAACAAGAAATGCACAAATGATCCACCAGTAATGTAGATAAATATCAAATGTACCATGTTAAGTAAAAGAAGCCAGCCTCAGAAGGATACATGCTACATGGTTTAGTTCATATGACATTCTAGAAAACCAATCTGTAGGAATAAGACACAAATCAATGGTGTCCATAGGCTGAGAATGGAAGGCAAGATTGTATATAAAGGAAGGGGAAATTTGGGGCCATGATGAAACTCTACTTTTTTATTATTGTGCTGAGTTCACAACCGCACATATTGTCAAAACTTTCAGAAACTGTGCACTTCAAAATGTTGAATTTTGCTGTGTATGAATTATACAATAATAAAAATATGGAAACATTGTCCTGTGATATAACAGATAGGAAAGTTTCTATTATCTTGCCTAAAATTAAGAAAGTGCTCAATGAATTGGATTTCCTAAAATTAAATTAGGGTCATGGAGGTTTAGCATTGCCTGAATCCATCGCATATGAAGATTTCCAGTGTTTCAATACAAATAATGGTCTCCTAACACATGGGAACTAATATTTTGTGTGTGTGGAATCACTTACATTTTATTCCATAGCATCAACTACATGAACTCTAAGTGGAACGTGCAAAGAAAATAAGGACGGGCAGTATATTTTAGATCAAAACTGATTTACAGGATTTGCTGCTCTGTGTTTCCACAGAATCTGACACATATTTTAGAATGCTTAGAATTTTAGAATGCTTTACATCATGAACCATAATCATTCACTTCAGAAATAAATGTTCAGTATTTTTACCTGCAACATGGAAGCTTACACAATATGTTAAGTGACAGGCCATTAAATAAATTGACATCAATTTGAATGTTAAACTTTATGGAATAGTGGCCATATTTATATCAGTGCCTGTGTTTGTGAGGAAATTGATTCATTCCTATCAGGGGAACCTAAAGCAGTCACTGAGTTTATTATTATGAACTTGCTACAAAATGTTTCTGTGGCTATCCTGGAGCAGCACAATGCATTGTAGAGCACACCATGTGGTCTTCTGATGGACCATATGATCCTTGCATTTTCAAATTTAATATTGAGTAAGCAAAGCATTTTGCAGCTGAAATATCAACTGAGATAATGTACTAAGATATATCAACATCTATATTTACTGGATTTTTTAAGTTAGTTTAATTCCCACAGTGACATTCTTTTACAATTATAAGACTTTTCACTATTGTTCCAAATCACAGTATAATCAAAGGAAAGCAAAAATTCTTATTTTACCTTTATGCCAATTTGCTCTGATGATTATTATAATTTTTTTGCACATTATTCATATGCTACTTTTGCAGTGAGCTTTTATCTACACATTAATGTTATAAAAACAATATTAAATAAAAATAGAGGAAGTTAAACTGGACTCCACACTTATGAGGCGGCATTTCTGTGAATACACTAGCCTTGGGAGGGCATAATACTGTACTGTTACAGCCTCTATTATTTTCTTAGCCACATTGTCAGGCTCACCAGGCTAAAATGTGCACTTTCTCTAATATATGCAATTTCCTTCAACATCTCCATTTAGATGTCCAATAAGTATTTAAAACTTTACATACATAAGGCTGAACTGTGGACTTACCACCCCAAAACCTGCTTGTCCTCTAGCAACCTGCACCTCAAGTTAAAAGCAGATAGATCACTGACTTTCTACTTCCTCTGTTATCACACATGAAATCCATCAGTGAATCCCTTCAGCTTTACCTTCAAAATATATTCTAAATCCCACAATATCTACCATTACTATTAAATCCCAGTCATCACCATCTTTCACCTGAATACTGCAACAACCAAATGGCATTCTCACTCCCTCAGTAGGCTTTCTAAAGTCTATTCTCCATGAGAGAGTCCTGATTTTTAAATATAAATTATTTCGCAGAATGCTACATTTTGTATCTTCCAAAAAGTGTCCATCTCAGGAGGCCATGAGAATGTGGCTGTCAGATCCCCAAAGGCAGGGAATGTAACTGACTGCTAATGCCCCTGCAGCCACCCTTGGAATCCATCACTCTTTAATGCTTTTTACACTTTCTAGGTATAGAAAGTTTCTAGATATGGGAAGTTTTCTAGTATAGAATCAGCATAACAGAGATACTGAGGCAGACTCATTCCTAGAGCCTACAAAAACCATCAGTAGCATCTTAAGGCTTTCCCTTAAGATTTGAAAAAAGAAAAGGGTATTTACTCACAACCTCTTCAACGTTGCATTGAAGGTCATAGTTCTGGGAAATAATCCAAGAGAAAGAAATAAAAGGCATGATAATTGGAAAGACATATGTAAAACTGTCTTTATTTACAGATAACATGAAAGTTTACGTAGAAAATCTGAAGTAACCTAGAAAATGTTACAAGATCTAAACAATTAACTTAGCAATTCCACAGGATACAAGTTCAGTGTACAAAATCAATTGTATTTCTATATTTCAGCAACAAAAAATAGGAAATCAATTTTTAAAGAAAACTACCATTTAAATCACATTAAAATGAAAAATCTTAGGGATAAATTGACAAAATATGATCAAAATATGTAAGGTAAAATACACAAAATATTTTGGAGAAAAATTTTAAAAGGCACAGAGAAATGGAAAGATACAACCAAACATGAATCAAAGACTCAATATTATTAAATGGTAGTCCTTCCCAAAATTGATTGTAAATTCAACAAATACCAATTAAAATCACTCTTTTTTTGTACAAACTCACAAACTAATTAAGATTTTATGTTTACATGCAATGGATCTAAACTAAATCAAACAATTATGACAACAACAAAGATGGAGGATTTATACTATATAATTTTAAAACTTACTATAAAGCTACAATAATCTAGACAACATAGTTTGATGTAATAAATACATAGATCAATAGAACAGAAGAAGTAATTCATAAATAAACCTCCACATATATGACCAATTAATTTTCAACAAAGTGCTAAGGTGGTTCAATGGCCAAAGAATAATTTTTTCAAACTGTAATTGTGAAACAATTGGGTATCCATATGCAAAAACACAAAGATTGACCTTTACCACAGATTACGTTCCAAAATTAACTTCAAATAGATTGAGGACATAAAAATAGCAGGAAAAACATTACATCTTCTAAAATAGAACACTTGAAAAATCCAAGTGGCTTTGAATGGGCAAGAATTTGTTAAGTAAGGTATAAAAAGTAAATTAAACTTTATCAAAATGTAAAATTTGTGTTCTTCAAAAATCACTGTTAAGAAAATGAACAAGTCAGAGAATGGGAGAAAATATTTGAAGACTACATATCCAGGAAAGGACTTATATCCTAAATACATAAACACAGTCAAACCTCCATATTCATAGGTTTTGCATATATGGAGTCAATCAACCACAGTTTGAAAATACTAAAAATAAATAAATACATTAAAATAGCAATACAACAATAAAAAAGCATAACAATGATTTACACACCGTTTGCATTGTTTTAGATATTATGAGTAATATAGAAATGGTTTAAAGTATGTGGAAAGATGTACATATTTTGTATGTATATATTATGCCATTTTGTATAAGGTACTTGATTATCCACAGATTTTGGCATTAGTGAGGAGTCCCTGGAATGACTATAATCCTTGTAATGCAGTAATAAAAATGCACGGAGCCCAATATTTAAAATGTTGAATTGAAGAGACTTTTCACCAGAGAATATATACAAATGGCAAACACATAAAAAGATATGTAATATTATTAGTCATTAGGGAAATGTAAATCCAAGAAATAGTAAATGCTATAATGTGTATACTAGAATGACCAAAATTAAAATAACTGACAAAACCAACTTTGGAAAATGATGTGGTACAACTGAAACTCTCATACATAGTAAGTTAAAATGCAAAATGGTGGTTACTTTGGGAAAGATTGTGAGTTTCTTTTAATGTTAAGCAATTACATATCTTATGTCCCAGAAATTCCATTTCTAGGTTTTTAACCCAAAAGAAAAAATATATTTTTATACAAAAATGTGACATGGATACGCATAAAAACATTATTTTTAGTACCCCAAAACTGAAAAAAACGAATGTCCACCAACTGATATATGTGTGAACAAGTTGTGGTATATGTAAACAATGAAACACTACTCATTAGTAAAAAGAACAAACTGCTAATAGATGCAACAACACGAATGAACTTCAAAAGTATTCAAAGTGAAAGAAGCCAGATGAAAACACTACAAACTATATGATTGAATTTCTTAAAATTATAGAAAAGGCAAAGATATACTGATACAATGCAGATTAGTGCTTGCCAAGGTGGATGGGAGGAAGAACTTTTGAGGAAATAAAAATGTTCTATGTTATGATTGCAATGATGGTTACACAGCAGTTCGTGTTTGGCAAAATCATTGAATAATGTCCTCAAAACTGGTAAATTTTAGTTTTATAAATTATATCCCAATAAAACTGACTAAACAAAACAAAAAAGTATTGAGGACCCAAAATATCTTTTTGTTTTTTATGGGTTATATCTATTGATATTTGGTTTGCTATAAATTTACACTGTAAAAAATTAAAACATTGAACAATGAATATTAAAATAATAACTTTAAACTTTCATTTCATTAAAAATGAACTTTTTCATACATTTAAAATTGCTCTAAAAGAGTCTGTTAAATAAATGTGCATATTATACAGATATGAGAATAGATTAAAATTTTACTGTCTTTCACAAAATAACAGATTTGTCATACTTTAAAAAAATATATTTTATAAAAAGTACTATAGATTTCAAAACAAAATTAATTTAGTGAAAGAATAGCATTGTTTCACATTTTTACAAATCTATTAATGTCTGGCTTAATAAGAGACAGCTGGATACTCAGATTTATTTCTGTGTTTAATTTGTTGTGATATGTTTGTGAGGAAAATCTAATATCATGCACATGTATTTTGAAAAGGGAGGGATATATTGTACTCTTTTTAAGTGGCAGTTCTTAAAAGTTATTTTCAATGTGGAATATGAAACCCTATAAATCAGCTTTATACTATTGCATTGACTTTGAATAAGTCTATAGTCAATGCATATAATACTAAATATTGGCTAAGAGTGGAAGTAATATGATGTGGTAAGTATTGCCGGTGGCAGAAAAAAAAGTGATTCTCACACAATAGAAACAATCCAACATTATCTTTTATTTTTATTTTATTTTATTTTTTTTTTTATTTAATTAATTTATTATTATTATACTTTAGGTTTTAGGGTACATGTGCGCAATGTGCAGGTTAGTTACATTTGTATACATGTGCCATGCTGGTGCGCTGCACCCACTAACTCGTCATCTAGCATTAGGTATATCTCCCAATGCTATCCCTCCCCCCTGCCCCCACCCCACAACAGTCCCCAGAGTGTGATGTTCCCCTTCCTGTGTCCATGTGTTCTCATTGTTCAATTCCCACCTATGAGTGAGAATATGCGGTGTTTGGTTTTTTGTTCTTCTGATAGTTTACTGAGAATGATGATTTCCAATTTCATCCATGTCCCTACAAAGGACATGAACTCACCATTTTTTATGGCTGCATAGTATTCCATGGTGTATATGTGCCACATTTTCTTAATCCAGTCTATCATTGTTGGACATTTGGGTTGGTTCCAAGTCTTTGCTATTGTGAATAATGCCGCAATAAACATACGTGTGCATGTGTCTTTATAGCAGCATGATTTATAGTCCTTTGGGTATATACCCAGTAATGGGATGGCTGGGTCAAATGGAATTTCTAGTTCTAGATCCCTGAGGAATCGCCACACTGACTTCCACAAGGGTTGACCTAGTTTACAATCCCACCAACAGTGTAAAACTGTTCCTATTTCTCCACATCCTCTCCAGCACCTGTTGTTTCCTGACTTTTTAATGATTGCCGTTCTAACTGGTGTGAGATGGTATCTCATTGTGGTTTTGATTTGCATTTCTCTGAGAGCCAGTGATGGTGAGCATTTTTTCATGTGTTTTTTGGCTGCATAAATGTCTTCTTTTCAAAAGTGTCTGTTTATGTCCTTTGCCCACTTTTTGATGGGGTTGTTTGTTTTTTCTTGTAAATTTGTTTGAGTTCATTGTAGATTCTGGATATTAGCCCTTTGTCAGATGAGTAGGTTGCGAAAATTTTCTCCCATTTTGTAGGTTGCCTATTCACTCTGATGGTAGTTTCTTTTGCTGTGCAGAAGCTCTTTAGTTAAATTAGATCCCATTTGTCAATTTTGGCTTTTGTTGCCGTTGCTTTTGGTGTTTTAGACATGAAGTCCTTGCCCATGCCTATGTCCTGAATGGTAATGCCTAGGTTTTCTTCTAGGGTTTTTATGGTTTTAGGTCTAATGTTTAAGTCTTTAATCCATCTTGAATTGATTTTTGTATAACGTGTAAGGAAGGGATCCAGTTTCAGCTTTCTACATATGGCTAGCCAGTTTTCCCAGCACCATTTATTAAATAGGGAATTCTTTCCCCATTGCTTGTTTTTCTCAGGTTTGTCAAAGATCAGATAGTTGTAGATATGCGGCATTATTTCTGAGGGCTCTGTTCTGTTCCATTGATCTATATCTCTATTTTGGTACCAGTACCATGCTGTTTTGGTTACTGTAGCCTTGTAGTATAGTTTGAAGTCAGGTAGTGTGATGCCTCCAGCTTTGTTCTTTTGGCTTAGGATTGACTTGGCGATGCGGGCTCTTTTTTGGTTCCATATGAACTTTAAAGTAGTTTTTTCCAATTCTGTGAAGAAAGTCATTGGTAGCTTGATGGGGATGGCATTGAATCTGTAAATTACCTTGGGCAGTATGGCCATTTTCACGATATTGATTCTTCCTACCCATGAGCATGGAATGTTCTTCCATTTGTTTGTATCCTCTTTTATTTCCTTGAGCAGTGGTTTGTAGTTCTCCTTGAAGAGGTCCTTCATGTCCCTTGTAAGTTGGATTCCTAGGTATTTTATTCTCTTTGAAGTAATTGTGAATGGGAGTTCACTCATGATTTGGCTCTCTGTCTGTTGTTGGTGTATAAGAATGCTTGTGATTTTTGTACATTGATTTTGTAATCCTGAGACTTTGCTGAAGTTGCTTATCAGCTTAAGGAGATTTTGGGCTGAGACAATGGGGTTTTCTAGATATACAATCATGTCATCTGCAAACAGGGACAATTTGACTTCCTCTTTTCCTAATTGAATACCCTTTATTTCCTTCTCCTGCCTAATTGCCCTGGCCAGAACTTCCAACACTGTGTTGAATAGGAGTGGTGAGAGAGGGCAGCCCTGTCTTGTGCCAGTTTTCAAAGGGAATGCTTCCAGTTTTTGCCCATTCAGTATGATATTGGCTGTGGGTTTGTCATAGATAGCTCTTATTATTTTGAGATATGTCCCATCAATACCTAATTTATTGAGAGCTTTTAGCATGAAGGGCTGTTGAATTTTGTCAAAGGCCTTTTCTGCATCTATTGAGATAATCATGTGGTTTTTGTCTTTGGTTCTGTTTATATGCTGGATTACATTTATTGATTTGCGTATATTGAACCAGCCTTGCATCCCAGGGATGAAGCCCACTTGATCATGGTGGATAAGCTTTTTGATGTGCTGCTGGATTCTGTTTGCCAGTATTTTATTGAGGATTTTTGCATCAATGTTCATCAAGGATATTGGTCTAAAATTCTCTTTTTTGGTTGTGTCTCTGCTCGGCTTTGGTATCAGGATGATGCTGGCCTCATAAAATGAGTTAGGGAGGATTCCCTCTTTTTCTATTGATTGGAATAGTTTCAGAAGGAATGGTACCAGTTCCTCCTTGTACCTGTGGTAGAATTCGGCTGTGAATCCTTCTGGTCCTGGACTCTTTTTGGTTGGTAAGCTATTGATTATTGCCACAATTTCAGCTCCTGTTATTGGTCTATTCAGAGATTCAACTTCTTCCTGGTTTAGTCTTGGGAGAGTGTATGTGTCGAGGAATTTATCCATTTCTTCTAGATTTTCTAGTTTATTTGCGTAGAGGTGTTTGTAGTATTCTCTGATGGTAGTTTGTATTTCTGTGGGATCGGTGGTGATATCCCCTTTATCATTTTTTATTGCATCTATTTGATTCATCTCTCTTTTTTTCTTTATTAATCTTGCTAGCGGTCTATCAATTTTGTTGATCCTTTCAAAAAACCAGCTCCTGGATTCATTAATTTTTTGAAGGGTTTTTTGTGTCTCTATTTCCTTCAGTTCTGCTCTGATTTTAGTTATTTCTTGCCTTCTGCTAGCTTTTGAATATGTTTGCTCTTGCTTTTCTAGTTCTTTTAATTGTGATGTTAGGGTGTCAATTTTGGATCTTTCCTGCTTTCTCTTGTGGGCATTTAGTGCTATAAATTTCCCTCTACTCACTGCTTTGAATGC
The DNA here is from genome assembly GCF_028885625.2 of Pongo pygmaeus. Taxonomy (NCBI): domain Eukaryota; kingdom Metazoa; phylum Chordata; class Mammalia; order Primates; family Hominidae; genus Pongo; species Pongo pygmaeus. The sequence continues at coordinate 125,196,332 of NC_072379.2, forward strand.
ATCCCAGAGATTCTGGTATGTTGTGTCTTGGTTCTTGTTGGTTTCAAAGAACATCTTTATTTCTGCCTTCATTTCGTTATGTACCCAGTAGTCATTCGGGAGCAGGTTGTTCAGTTTCCATGTAGTTGAGTGGTTTTGAGTGAGATTCTTAACCCTGAGTTCTAGCTTGATTGCACTGTGATCTGAGAGATAGTTTGTTATAATTTCTGTTCTTTTACATTTCCTGAGGAGAGCTTTACTTCCAAGTATGTGGTCAATTTTGGAATAGGTGTGGTGTGGTGCTGAAAAAAATGTATATTCTGTTGATTTGCGGTGGAGAGTTCTGTAGATGTCTATTAGTTCCGCTTGGTGCAGAGCTGAGTTCAATTCCTGGGTATCCTTGTTGACTTTCTGTCTCGTTGATCTGTCTGATGTTGACAGTGGGGTGTTAAAGTCTCCCATTATTAAAGTGTGGGATTCTAAGTCTCTTTGTAGGTCACTCAGGACTTGCTTTATGAATCTGGGTACTCCTGTATTGGGTGCATATATATTTAGGATAGTTAGCTCTTCTTGTTGAATTGATCCCTTTACCATTATGTAATGGCCTTCTTTGTCTCTTTTGATCTTTGTTGTTTTAAAGTCTGTTGTATCAGAGACTAGGATTGCAACCCCTGCCTTTTTTTGTTTTCCATTTGCTTGATAGATCTTCCTCCATGCTTTTATTTTGAGCCTATGTGTGTCTCTGCACGTGAGATGGGTTTCCTGAATACAGCACACTGATGGGTCTTGACTCTTTATCCAATTTGCCAGTCTGTGTCTTTTAATTGGAGCATTTAGTCCATTTACATTTAAAGTTAATATTTTTATGTGTGAATTTGATCCTGTCATTATGATGTTAGCTGGTTATTTTGCTCGTTAGTTGATGCAGTTTCTTCCTAGTCTCGACGGTCTTTACATTTTGGCATGATTTTGCAGCGGCTGGTACCGGTTGTGCCTTTCCATGTTTAGCGCTTCCTTCAGGAGCTCTTTTAGGGCAGGCCTGATGGTGACAAAATCTCTCAGCATTTGCTTGTCTGTAAAGTATTTTATTTCTCCTTCACTTATGAAGCTTAGTTTGGCTGGATATGAAATTCTGGGTTGAAAATTCTTTTCTTTAAGAATGTTGAATATTGGCCCCCACTCTCTTCTGGCTTGTAGAGTTTCTGCCAAGAGATCCGCTGTTAGTCTGATGGGCTTCCCTTTGAGGGTAACCCGACCTTTCTCTCTGGCTGCCCTTAACATTTTTTCCTTCATTTCAACTTTGGTGAATCTGACAATTATGTGTCTTGGAGTTGCTCTTCTCGAGGAGTATCTTTGTGGCGTTCTCTGTATTTCCTGAATCTGAATGTTGGCCTGCCTTGCTAGATTGGGGAAGTTCTCCTGGATAATATCCTGCAGAGTGTTTTCCAACTTGTTTCCATTCTCCCTGTCACTTTCAGGTACACCAATCAGACGTAGATTTGGTCTTTTCACATAGTCCCATATTTCTTGGAGGCTTTGCTCATTTCTTTTTATTCTTTTTTCTCTAAACTTTACTTCTTGCTTCATTTCATTCATTTCATCTTCCATCGCTGATACCCTTTCTTCCATTTGATTGCATTGGCTCCTGAGGCTTCTGCATTCTTCACGTAGTTCTCAAGCCTTGGTTTTCAGCTCCATCAGCTCCTTTAAGCACTTCTCTGTATTGGTTATTCTAGTTATACATTCTTCTAAATTTTTTTTCAAAGTTTTCAACTTCTTTGCCTTTGGTTTGAATATCCTCCCATAACTCGGAGTAATTTGATCGTCTGAAGCCTTCTTCTCTCAGCTCGTCAAAGTCATTATCCGTCCAGCTTTGTTCCGTTGCTGGTGAGGAACTGCGTTCCTTTGGAGGAGGAGAGGCACTCTGCTTTTTAGAGTTTCCAGTTTTTCTGCTCTGTTTTTTCCCCATCTTTGTGGTTTTATCTACTTTTGGTCTTTGATGATGGTGATGTACAGATGGCTTTTTGGTGTGGATGTCCTTTCTGTTTGTTAGTTTTCCTTCTAACAGGACCCTCAGCTGCAGGTCTGTTGGAGTACCCGGCCGTGTGAGGTGTCAGTCTGCCCCTGCTGGGGGGTGCCTCCCAGTTAGGCTGCTCGGGGGTCAGGGGTCAGGGACCCACTTGAGGAGGCAGTCTGCCCGTTCTCAGATCTCCAGCTGCGTGCTGGGAGAACCACTGCTCTCCTCACAGCTGTCAGACAGGGACATTTAAGTCTGCAGAGGTTACTGCTGTCTTTTTGTTTGTCTGTGCCCTGCCTCCAGAGGTGGAGCCTACAGAGGCAGGCAGGCCTCCTTGAGCTGTGGTGGGCTCCACCCTGTTAGAGCTTCCCCGCTGCTTTGTTTACCTAAACAAGCCTGGGCAATGGCGGGCGCCCCTCCCCCAGCCTCGCTGCCGCCTTGCAGTTTGATCTCAGACTGCTGTGCTGGCAATCAGCGAGACTCCGTGGGCATAGGACCCTCTGAGCCAGGTGCGGGATATAATCTCCTGGTGCGCCATTTTTTAAGCCCGTCGGAAAAGCTCAGTATTCGGGTGGGAGTGACTCGATTTTCCAGGTGCCGTCTGTCACCCCTTTCTTTGACTAGGAAAGGGAACTCCCTGACCCCTTGTGCTTTCCGAGTGAGGCAATGCCTCGCCCTTCTTCGGCTCGCGCACGGTGCATGCACCCACTGACCTGCGCCCACTGTCTGGCACTCCCTAGTGAGATGAACCCGGTACCTCAGAAGGAAATGCAGAAATCACCTGTCTTCTGCGTCGCTCACACTGGGAGCTGTAAACTGGAGCTGTTCCTATTCGGCCATCTTGGCTCCTCCTCCTTACTCTTTATTTTAAAGGATAAAATAGATGTGTCTTTATTTACAGATAGCAAGATCTATTATAAAATCCAATGACATCTAAAAACTTTTTCTTTTGCTGAACAACTGAATTTAGTGAGATTACAGAACAATAAGATAATTATACAAAAAGCCATTGTATTTCTATATAATAACAATAAAGAAGTGACAAAGTAAAAAATACTATGTATAATATTATCAAATGAAATAATAAGGAATATATAGGGATAAGTCTGACTAAATTTGTATGACTCATACACTGAAAATTACAATATATTAATATGAGAAACTAATGAAGAACTAAATAAATGGAGAGATGATTACAAGTCAGAAAACACTGAATATTGTTAAGGTGTCAATTCTCCCAAATTGATCTACAGAGTCAATGCAATCCAAACCACAATCTCATCTAGGCTTTTTTGCGGGATTGAAATTCACAAGCTGATTTTGAAATTTATACAGACAATGAAAGACCAGTAATAACCAAAACAGCTTTGAAGAAGAACAAAGTTAGAGGGCTAACATGATCTGATTTCAAGATTTATTACAAAGCTATTGTAATCAAGATAGTGTACTATTGACATCAAGATAGATACTTGGGTCAATGTAACAGTAAAGAGAGTTCGGTGGAGTAGAATCATCTTTTCAACAAATGGTGTTAAAATAATTGGACATCCATGTGCAAACAAATGAATTCCAATCTGTATCTGTGGCATATACAAAAATTAACTGAAAATGCATCATACATTCAGATATACAACCTACATCTGTAAACCTTCTAAAGATACCATAGGAAAATCTGTGGGATGTTGGGTTAGGCAAAAATTTCTTAGATATTTTGCCAAAAACAAGACCTATTAAAAATGGATAAATTTTAAAATTGGCAAATTGAACTTCATCAAAATTAAAAATTCTACTTTGAAAAACAGTTAAGAGAATGACCAGCAATGTATTTGGAGAAAATGTTTGCAAACTATATATCTGATAAAGGACTTATGTGTAGAATGGGTAAAGAACTCTCAAAACTCGATAATAAGAAAATGCCCAATAAAACAATGATAAAATATTTGAACAGACATTTTACCAAATTAGATATACATGGCAAATAATCACATGAAAACATGTTCAACATCATTAATCATTAAGGAAATACAAATTAAGACCACAATGAGATACCATTATACATCTTTTAGAATGACTAAAAGTAGAAAGACTGACCACACCAAGTCTTGGCAAGGATGAAGAGAAACTGGAACTCTCATACATTGCTTATGAGAATGTAAAATGGTATAACCACTTTGAAAAACAGTTTGACAGTTTCCTAACTGGTTCAACATGCACCTATCATGTGATCTAGCCATTTCACGTCTAGAGGTATTTATCCATGAGAAAAGACAGCATGTGCCCAAACAACAAACATGTGTATGAACATTGATGGTGATTTTATTTATCAGAGCCAAAAACTAGAAACCATCCAAATGTCTATTATCAGGTGAATGGAGAAAACAATTTGTGGCACATGCGTATAATGGAATACTATTCAGCAGTAAAAAGAAATGAACTATCTACACATGCAACAACATGGGTAAGTCTCAAAAGCTTATGCTTAGTGAAAGATGCCAGATAAAAATTATTACATACTATATAAGCCTATTTATATGAATTCTAAAAAATGCAATTCTTTAGTGACAGAAAGCAGATCATTGGTTGCCTGTTGACAAGGGTGGGAAGTGGGAAAGGATGAGAGGGAGAGATTACAGAGAGGCACAAATTCATTAACGGTGCCTTGAGTGAAGAATATGTGGTGCATATACACCATGGAATACTACACAGCCATATCAAAGTACAAACTCGTGTCCTGTGCAGCAATATGGATCCAACTGGAGGCCATTATCCTAAGCAAATTAATGCAGGAACAGAAAACCAAATACTACATGTGCTCATTTATAAGTGGGAGCTAAACATTGGGTACACATGGACATAAAGATGGCAACAATAGGCCGGGCATGGTGGCTCATGCCTTTAATCCCAGCACTTTGGGAGGCCGAGGTGGACGGATCCTCTGAGGTCAGGAGTTCCAGGAGTCCAACATTATCTTTTAAAACCAAGCACGGCCAGGCACCGTGGCTCATGCCTGTAATCCCAGCACTTTAGGAGGCCGAGGCATGAGGTCAGGACTTCGAGACCAGCCTGGCCAACATAGCGAAACCCCATCTCTACTAACAATACAAAAAATTAACCGGGAGTCATGGCGGGCGCCTGTAATCCCAGCTAGTAGGGAGGCAGAGGCAGGAGAATCACTTGAACCCGGGAGGCAGAGGTTGCAGTGAGCCGAGATTGCACCATTGCACTCCATCCCAGGCAACAGTGTGAGACTCTGTATCAAAAAAAAAAAAAAAAAAAAAAAAAAAAGGCCACATATATAGAGGACCTAAGAAAATGTCCACACCTGTGCTCCAGCAGACAAGTATAAAGATATTCATAAGAGGATTGTTTGTAATACTGAGAAAATGGAAACCCCCCAAATGTCCATCAGAGAATAGTGTATAAATAAATGATAGCATATTCAGTCACACAGTGGAATATAATTATATAGCACTGACAAAGATTAAACAAAAGCTACATTCAACAATATGTATGAATTTTAGGATAGTATTGTTGGCTGAGGAAAAAAATAAATTGCTTAAGAAAATACATTGTATAATGCCATTTAAAATAGGAAAAATTAATAAAATATTGTTTACGAATATATGCATATGTGATGACTGATATTTACAGCCAGTAGATGATAAGGAAACAATTCAAAATCATGTTTGCCTCTGAGGGAAAGGCACGAAGATAGAATTGAGGGAGTAAGCACTCAATGTTTGTTCCATTATTAGCTATGATTTTGATACATACGTTATATACAACTTTTATGCATGTTATGCATGTTTTCTATGTACATGTTATATTATTTAATAGAATAATTTAATCTTGAGCTAGACCTGAAATAATACATTGCTGCTATAATGATATATTTGCAAAGGTTTTTGAGTAGAGGGCTTTGCATGTGCTTTATAGTCTGCTGAGACCACATATGGTCACACTTATTTAACGTGGGAGGTAACATAAAGCAGTCTCATATATGATAAGATTTTCCTAATAGTCTGATCAGAGAAAGACCCATATTTGAACCATGTGGATAATTTTTTGTTCAAAAAATCAACATAATACACACATATGGTGACACATGTAACACAATTAATTGTCCTATGACTAAACACAGTTGAAACTAAATCAGAGAACCCACGTTCTTTCTTTATCAACCCTCTTTCTTCTGTTACTCACTTAACTTCTATTAAGAAAACAGAAGCAGAGCCTTACATGAAATGTGTCCAGAAATTGCACCACAAACATCCATTTTTGTGAAAATAAATACAAATCAGAAGCAAACTAAATTAAATTTCTCATTCTACTTATGGCATTTCTCTCATTTTGGCTTCTAAGTGGTTCTCTTTAGATCCATGCAGATACATTTAAGCACTGATGATGCAAGACAGCATTTATTTTCATGACTGCCCTATCAAATTTAACAATCAGGCAGTAACAAGAGGCTATATATTTTCATGGCATTCTTTCAGGAAATTGAAATATAATAACTGTGAATCATGACCTTATTTTCAAGGTCAGATACACAGTTCATGAAAACAGCGTATTTATGGTTCCATAATAGAAGAGCTGATGTTATGCAGAAAACAATTCTCTGTAGAATTTTATAAGAAATATTTATTTAATAAAAGTCAGGGTTGGGTGCCAAGTGATTTAAAGAACAGCCTATTGTTTGATATACAGCCTCAGTGGGATGATCACAGTTGCTATCTGGGCAACACTAGTCATGTTCTTTTTTCTGATTATCTAAAATTGTTATTAATTGTATTTGGTATTGATTTAAATGTCTATCATGCTTAAAAGACAGAGTTAATACACTCTATCCTCATTATATACCTTTAAAAGTCCTACACTTTGATTATAATAAGTAGGTTGTATTATGTTAAGGATAATTATCATTGACAAGTTAACATGTTTGGAAGCCAATAAAAAAACAGTGGGTTTATATAATTATAAATGATCTAAAAGAAAGAAAACATGAAAATATGTGCTCTTTAATTAAACAACTTTTATTTACTGAGCCTCAATAATGAAAAAGAATTACAGATTCTGAGTTTTTTTATTCTAAAAGACTTTCTCTTGTGTCATCAACGAAATATATTTGCTAACCATGTTGAATTTACTCATTGCTTATTATGTTTTTATAATTAACACGATGATGGTGTATATAAAATATCATTAGGAAAAATATCATGCTTAGTTATAAGATGTCCACGTATTTTATTTCATCTTGCATGGAAATAGATAGTAAAAACAAATAATAAATTACCATTATGTTATCCATATTCCAAATTACGTTAGTATATAAAATGTCTCTAGTACTAATTATTTGACAGTTATTAAATTTGTTTCCTCTTTTGATCCCATCAAAAAGACATAAACTAGAAATCTGAGGGTTTCTAAAGTTTAGGATTTGTGTAACTCTGGTTCATAGAGAAATGTCATTGTAAAATTACTTATCCACATACATGGCAGTTACCTCATACAGGAAAAAATTAAAAGCACAACCACATACATGCTAAAAATCCAAAAACTGTAAAGAATAATAGATATTTTTCTTATTAGTAAAGTCAGTAAACTTAGTACTTTCAAGTTAGGAATACTTGAAATATATTCTCTAGTCTCTTCTATTGTGTCTCTACAATTCTTACTAAAAAATGATTTGTAGTCTATGAATTTATTGAAATTTGAGATTAAACTCAACCACTTTTGTTCATCAGTCATATAGGTGGAAATTTGGAAATCATACTGCAGAAGCTATATCCCAAAGTTACATAAACTGTAACGAATTGGGAGAAAGAGAAGAAAATGGCACATCACCAGAATCTATGCCAGTTCTACTTACTTTATTCTGGGTCTAAATAAAAATTGATATCTTTCTCAATTATACCTCAAAAATAAATACAGAAATACAGTTGCATCTTTTAACAAATATGCACACAATTTAAAATGCATAATTTGGTTTTGTGTTTTTCTAATTGGTATTTATGACTCAAAAAAATAATAGGGTAGTGCATATAATGCCAAGTACAAAGGTTTTATCTAAGCTCAATTGAAAATGAAAATGTTTTAGAATAAAGCCAATAGAAAGATTTTTTTTTTGGATTTTTAGCTTCTGAATTCTAACCCTCTTTATTCCCCATGTTCCTCTCTGTACTGTAAACCTCCACATTTGCCTGGTGATAGAACAATCTTAATCGTCAAGATTTTCCTATGAATATCTGATAGGGGATAAAAGTAGCATAAGTTTGAGGAAGGAACCATCATCTTCAGATTGAAATAGTTCTTACTGGCTAGCAGAACAAACTCAACATCAGGCAGGCAGCCCCTATGCATACAGAAAATTATTTTCAAAGTAGTTTAGACATAATCCTAAATAAACTTTTGGAGGCTTGACCTATGAGGGATAATTCTGTCTGAGAGGCACAGTATAAAAGGCCCTAAGTGAAAGAGCCTGGCATAGAAAGAAAAAAAATGACTTGTTCCTAATTTCAATTTCATTTTGAGATTTTTCTACTTTAAAAAGTAACTATACTTCAAAAATTTTACTAAAAAATAGAATTTTAAATAATATCCAAAAGTACCCATTTTGTTAGCAGTTTCCTAAATTTGAAGTTTTGTATGATGTTGTTTCATCTGCCCATCTTTTTGCAACTTTTCTTAGAGTATAAACTTGGAAAAGTCAAGTGTATTTCTAAAAAAAAATAAGGTACATTCAGATTTTGTAGCAAGTGTATAATTATGAATAGTAATTATACGTAGTATAGTCAAATACTATAGTAGAGTAAAATACATAATCAAGTAAAATTACAAGATAAATAACCATATCTTCAAAATCCTTATTGGAAAAGTCATGATAATTACTATTTTTACACAATTTAGATCTGTTAGTCTTTCACACATGAATTAATCAAATTCATTCAATAATTTCAATAATTTACCACACTCCAGTAAGTTTCCTGGAAAAGTATATATATATAAAATTTGATACGGAAAGATTTTTTTGGCTCAAGACACGTTAAAATCAAGCTTAACACATCAGTAAAACAGATTATCCATTGTACTTTCTATATCTCCCTTAAGATAATCAACATTTGGTAGCTTAAATCCAGAAGCTGGGATGAGATCCAGGATGGGAGGATGCAGGAAAGAAAGATGTAAGACAAATGTCCTTGTAGGTTAATATCATGCCAAAATCCTACAGAACTGTCTCATGGGATTTTTAGTGCATCAGGGCCAGTTCTGATGCTTACAGAAATCTCTGTATCTCTAATTGTTTTATAATTATAGAGGAATAATATCACACTGCTTTGATTTAGCAAATGGATTTTTTTTCCAGCAAATTCTATATCAAAGTTCAGTTGAAACAGCTGTGCAGCTTCTGTGTGAACCAAACAAAGGTAGACCTTTAAAGAATAGACAAAATTCCATTTTTTCTAAGCCCCTTTGAAACAGAAAAGAAGCACTTTTTCCCCCAATATGAATAATATGATGTTCTCACAAGGTCATTTTCAATAGAATAAATCGTGTTACAGGTGGATTTTTTTCCTCTACTTTTCTCTTATGATCGGAATATATGACTAAAATAGAGCAGAGAAGAATCACCTCCAGTTTTAGGGCACACCCGCCCTGTTCACAGCGCCCCTTGTATTATCAATTTATAAAGCCCTTAGTCATACAGTACAGACCCTGGTATGGAAGAGGCCCTTAGTAAATATGTGTTTACCTATCTAAGTTTTTAGCACAAGTAATAATTATTTTTTAACTACATGTTTTAGTTTTGGACAGTACTGAATGACCCTCAATACTAAGAAATATATATATTAAAAAAAAGTAGCACTGGGATACCCTACCTAACATCCCTAAGCTTCTTAATTTTTTAAATATCTAAATTATGTCTTACTTAAATGAAAACTCAATTAAATCACATGTTATATACTTCCCAGGGTTACAAAAATGAATGTAATGCAGTCCTGAAAGCACAGCAGTGGGGAGAAGGAATGGCTACTGAAAGGCAGCAGTTGTCTCTTGAACACCAAAAGTTTCGAGAAAAAGTGACTTTGTTGAAAAGAATGTGTGAGAATACTCATATTAGTTAGAAGGGATGTAAAGACTTCTATACTAGCCAGTATTCTAGAGTTGAGCTGATAGAGAAGATGAATCAAGAAAATAATAGTATTGGCATAAATGTAGACTCATTTATACCCATAGGCTAGTGGTAGCTGGGAAAATTCAAGTTACTTTAGAAAGACTCAGGTAAAGCTTTATTTCTTTCATCAGTTTATCCAGGGACTTAATTACATGAGTAAAAAATGCAGTTGCTTAAAATAGTATCTGAAAACCAAAATGAATACAAGCGGTCTCATTTCACTAACTTCAGGGCTGCCAAGAGGATGCTTTTCAGAAATAAATATGTATGGAGGTATTGGCCACAGAGCTAATAATGTATCTTGAAAATTAATTTGTACCCCGTTTTCTACAGGGTGTATGATAAGTAACCTGCTATAATCCTTCAATTGGTGGATCTAAATGTTGCAATTAAAAGAATGGTATTCTTTGATAATACAACAGGGTGACTATAGTCAATAATAACTGCACATTTTTAAATAACTTAAAGAGTGTAATTGGATTGTTTGCAGCTCAATGAAAAAATGCTTGAGGGAATGGAAATCCGTTTGTTCATGATGTGCTTATTTCACATTGTATGCCTGCATCTAAACATCTCATGTACCCCATAAATATATACACCTACTTTGTACCCACAAAAATTAAAAATAAAAAAATTAGAAGCAATATTTTTTTGGCTGTCTTAAGACTCTAGATACAATACCTATTGTCTTTTCATAGTAAAGCTTTTTGGTTGTTGTTAAAACAGACTTCACAGTCACAAAGAATATTACACAAATTAGGCCAATCTGAAGTTTTCATTTTATTCAAGAGATATTTTTGTCACTAATAAGAAGGCACAAGGTTGAAATATTGTATGAAATTTAAATGATCATATATTGGGTTAGTGCAAAAGGGATTGCGGTTTTTGAAGTAATGGCAAAAGCCATGATTGTTTTGCACAAACCTAATAAATAGAGAAGAAGAAATTAAGATAAATTATGATATTCAGAAGCACAAATAAAAAACACAATTGCCATTTTCAAAACTAGAGCCATCGACAATGTGGCATCAGCAAGTTTTGTTAATCACATTAAGTGATACACACAGAAGTTTTCTGCAAGGAATCCAAGGTCACATCCCTGAGCATCCTGACATTTGAGCATCTCTTTGATCAGTGACTATGAGAGCCAATCCTTAAAGCATCTCAGGCAATATCAGCCCAAATGTACTCTCCTCTTCCTTTTCACCGTCTGCAGCCTGAAGGCAGCTTTCAGCAACTCTTTACAGTGGGCTTTAAGGATCACCAGAGCTAACATGCTGCCAGAAAAACAATTCACAGAACTATTCCGTTTTGTTAGTTAACAGTTATTGACTTTACAGATGTACCCTAGAAGGTGTTGCTTGTGAAAAAATATGAGAAAGTATGAATGATATTCTATGCTTACTCATTTCCTTGCAGAAAGACTAAAGGTGTGGTGAGAAAGACTTAGAATGTATGGAAGCTTTAACAGAGAAATAAAGAAATATAAACATTTCTTGCAAAGGGAAAAACTCTTCAGTTTTGAATAAGTGATCAACATGTTATGTGTATCACATTTGAAATGGAAGATAGAAGAGGCACAAAAAATTTTCCATATCCATGACATTGAGATTCATTAATATTTCCTCCACTCTTCTCTGTTGATTTTTGTCATGAAAGAAATCTCACACGTGTTTTCCTTGTAAAAACTGCTGCATCAGAACACTTTTGGATAATTAAAATAAACTTTTTAAAGTCCTAAAAATAACAATTTATTGAGGAATAATTATCTTGTTTCTGTTGCCAACCACTCCTCCCTGAGGAGAAAGGATTCAGCACTTATTTAAGACAATTAAAAACTATACCTGACAAAATATTGTAAGGCTTTTAGTGGCAAATTTCAAAGAGGGAATGCTCTAGTGTAGTAAAAAGCCAATAAGGTTCAATGCAATTTGCCTTTAGCAAAAATCACATTTAAAACGTTCCTTTTTGTACTGTACCTTGAGGATTTTCATAAGAGTACTGTATTTCATTGAATTTAAACATGAGAATTTGTACAAATGAGAGATCACACTGTTAACAGCTGTCTTTGTACGTTTACAAAGGAACAATTTATGACAGCTTTTGAAATAATTTTAATAGTAAGGAGGGAATTAAGAATAAAGGAAAATCTTGTTTATGTTGTTTGTGTAATGAAGAATTGAAATAAGTTTTGAAGGGACAACCTCTCTTTATTAATGGTAAATACAGTCTAGTAATGTTATTGGAGCTATCATATGCATTGTTGCCAAAAACATAGTGAGAAAGTCTAGGATGAGCATTCTTTTGCATGAGATGTATCAAAAACAAACTGAGATCTGGGTGGAGATGACATTGTATGATAGAAGGAGGTAATTATTCATTGGCCTCAGTATATCTGTCAAAATGGTTCTGCAAATGAGCTAACAATCAGAGAAATATACCTTTCCAGAAACAGAAATATTATGTTATGAAACAGTTAATCACCATTATTCTCCTCCTCCACTTCCTCCCCATCATCATCCAAATGGCTATCATTTATTGAGCCTCCCATATATCAAACCCAAACCTCAGGATAAAAATAAAGAAGTCCAGTGGCAGTCAGCTTATCTTAAAGGTCCTCCTCCGTGAAATTTCAACTTATCCTGTGGTCATTGTTTCTACAACACTCTGGAGTCTTTTTTTTTTTTTTTTTTTTTTTTCTTTTTTTTTTTTTTTCTTTTTTATTTTTTTTTTTATTTATTTTTTTTTCTTTTATTATTATTATTATTATCATTATTATACTTTAGGTTTTATGGTACATGTGCGCAATGTGCAGGTAAGTTACATATGTATACATGTGTCATGCTGGTGCGCTGCACCCACCAACTTGTCATCTAGCATTAGGTATATCTCCCAATGCTATCCCTCCCCCCTCCCCCCACCCCACAACAGTCCCCGAAGTGTGATGTTCCCCTTCCTGTGTCCATGTGTTCTCATTGTTCAATTCCCACCTATGAGTGAGAATATGCGGTGTTTGGTTTTTTGTTCTTGCGATAGTTTACTGAGAATGATGATTTCCAGTTTCATCCATGTCCCTACAAAGGACGTGAACTCATCATTTTTTATGGCTGCATAGTATTCCATGGTGTATATGTGCCACATTTTCTTAATCCAGTCTATCATTGTTGGACATTTGGGTTGGTTCCAAGTCTTTGCTATTGTGAATAATGCGGCAATAAACATACGTGTGCATGTGTCTTTATAGCAGCATGATTTATAGTCCTTTGGGTATATACCCAGTAATGGGATGGCTGGGTCGAATGGAATTTCTAGTTCTAGATCCCTGAGGAATCGCCACACTGACTTCCACAATGGTTGAACTAGTTTACAGTCCCACCAACCGTGTAAAAGTGTTCCTATTTCTCCACATCCTCTCCAGCACCTGTTGTTTCCTGACTTTTTAATGATTGCCATTCTAACTGGTGTGAGATGGTATCTCATTGTGGTTTTGATTTGCATTTCTCTGATGGCCAGTGATGGTGAGCATTTTTTCATGTGTTTTTTGGCTGCATAAATGTCTTCTTTTGAGAAGTGTCTGTTCATGTCCTTCGCCCACTTTTTGATGGGGTTGTTTGTTTTTTTCTTGTAAATTTGTTGGAGTTCATTGTAGATTCTGGATATTAGCCCTTTGTCAGATGAGTAGGTTGCGAAAATGTTCTCCCAATTTGTAGGTTGCCTGTTCACTCTGATGGTAGTTTCCTTTGCTGTGCAGAAGCTCTTTAGTTTAATTAGATCCCATTTGTCAATTTTGGCTTTTGTTGCCATTGCTTTTGGTGTTTTAGACATGAAGTCCTTGCCCATGCCTATGTCCTGAATGGTAATGCCTAGGTTTTCTTCTAGGGTTTTTATGGTTTTAGGTCTAACATTTAAGTCTTTAATCCATCTTGAATTGATTTTTGTATAAGGTGTAAGGAAGGGATCGAGTTTCAGCTTTCTACATATGGCTAGCCAGTTTTCCCAGCACCATTTATTAAATAGGGAATCCTTTCCCCATTTCTTGTTTTTGTCAGGTTTGTCAAAGATCAGATACTTGTAGATATGTGGCATTATTTCTGATGGCTCTGTTCTGTTCCATTGATCTATATCTCTGTTTTGGTACCAGTACCATGCTGTTTTGGTTACTGTAGCCTTGTAGTATAGTTTGAAGTCAGGTAGTGTGATGCCTCCAGCTTTGTTCTTTTGGCTTAGGATTGACTTGGCGATGCGGGCTCTTTTTTGGTTCCATATGAACTTTAAAGTAGTTTTTTCCAATTCTGTGAAGAAAGTCATTGGTAGCTTGATGGGGATGGCATTGAATCTGTAAATTACCTTGGGAAGGATGGCCATTTTCATGATATTGATTCTTCCTACCCATGAGCATGGAATGTTCTTCCATTTGTTTGTATCCTCTTTTATTTCCTGGAGCAGTGGTTTGTAGTTCTCCTTGAAGAGGTCTTTCACATCCCTTGTAAGTTGGATTCCTAGGTATTTTATTCTCTTTGAAGCAATTGTGAATGGGAGTTCACTCATGATTTGGCTCTCTCTTTGTCTGTTATTGATGTATAAGAATGCTTGTGATTTTTGCACATTGATTTTGTATCCTGAGACTTTGCTGAAGTTGCTTATCAGCTTAAGGAGATTTTGGGCTGAGACAATGGGGTTTTCTAGATATACTATCATGTCATCTGCAAACAAGGACAATTTGACTTCCTCTTTTCCTAATTGAATACCCTTGATTTCCTTCTCCTGCCTAATTGCCCTGGCCAGAACTTCCAACACTATATTGAATAGAAGTGGCGAGAGAGGGCATCCCTGTCTTGTGCCAGTTTTCAAAGGGAATGCTTCCAGTTTTTGCCCATTCAGTATGATATTAGCTGTGGGTTTGTCATAAATAGCTCTTATTATTTTGAGATACGTCCCATCAATTCCTAATTTATTGAGAGTTTTTAGCATGAAGGGTTGTTGAATTTTGTCAAAGGCCTTTTCTGCATCTATTGAGATAATCATGTGGTTTTTGTCTTTGGTTCTGTTTATATGCTGGATTACATTTATTGATTTGCGTATATTGAACCAGCCTTGCATCCCAGGGATGAAGCCCACTTGATCATGGTGGATAAGCTTTTTGATGTGCTGCTGGATTCTGTTTGCCAGTATCTTATTGAGGATTTTTGCATCAATGTTCATCAAGGATATTGGTCTAAAATTCTCTTTTTTTGTTGTGTCTCTGCCAGGCTTTGGTATCAGGATGATGCTGGCCTCATAAAATGAGTTAGGGAGGATTCCCTCTTTTTCTATTGATTGGAATAGTTTCAGAAGGAATGGTACCAGCTCCTCCTTGTACCTCTGGTAGAATTCGGCTGTGAACCCATCTGGTCCTGGACTTTTTTTGGTTGGTAAGCTATTGATTATTGCCACAATTTCAGCTCCTGTTATTGGTCTATTCAGAGATTCAACTTCTTCCTGGTTTAGTCTTGGGAGGGTGTATGTGTTGAGGAATTTATCCATTTCTTCTAGATTTTCTAGTTTATTTGCATAGAGGTGTTTGTAATATTCTCTGATGGTAGTTTGTATTTCTGTGGGATCGGTGGTGATATCCCCTTTATCATTTTTTATTGCATCTATTTGATTCTTCTCTCTTTTTTTCTTTATTAATCTTGCTAGCGGTCTATCAATTTTGTTGATC
Source organism: Pongo pygmaeus (assembly GCF_028885625.2). Taxonomy (NCBI): domain Eukaryota; kingdom Metazoa; phylum Chordata; class Mammalia; order Primates; family Hominidae; genus Pongo; species Pongo pygmaeus. Next base: position 125,212,202 of record NC_072379.2, read on the forward strand.
CTTTCAAAAAACCAGCTCCTGGATTCATTTATTTTTTTAAGGGTTTTTTGTGTCTCTATTTCCTTCAGTTCTGCTCTGATTTTAGTTATTTCTTGCCTTCTGCTAGCTTTTGAATGTGTTTGCTCTTGCTTTTCTAGTTCTTTTAATTGTGATGTTAGGGTGTCAATTTTGGATCTTTCCTGCTTTCTCTTGTGGGCATTTAGTGCTATAAATTTCCCTCTACACACTGCTTTGAATGCAAAATAAAAGGATGGAGGAAGATCTACCAAGCAAATGGAAAACAAAAAAAGGCAGGGGTTGCAATCCTAGTCTCTGATAAAACAGACTTTAAACCAACAAAGATCAAAAGAGACAAAGAAGGCCATTACATAATGGTAAAGGGATTAATTCAACAAGAAGAGCTAACTATCCTAAATATATATGCACCCAATACAGGAGCACCGAGATTCATAAAGCAAGTCCTGAGTGACCTACAAAGAGACTTAGACTCCCACACATTAATAATGGGAGACTTTAACACCCCACTGTCAACATTAGACAGATCAACGAGACAGAAAGTCAACAAGGATACCCAGGAATTGAACTCAGCTCTGCACCAAGCAGACCTAATAGACATCTACAGAACTCTCCACCCCAAATCAACAGAATATACATTTTTTTCAGCACCACACCACACCTATTCCAAAATTGACCATATACTTGGAAGTAAAGCTCTCCTCAATAAATGTAAAAGAACAGAAATTATAACAAACCATCTCTCAGATCACAGTGCAATCAAGCTAGAACTCAGGATTAAGAATCTCACTCAAAACCGCTCAACTATGTGGAAACTGAACAACCTGCTCCTGAATGACTACTGGGTACATAACGAAATGAAGGCAGAAATAAAGATGTTCTTTGAAACCAACGAGAACCAAGACACAACATACCAGAATCTCTGGGATGCATTCAAAGCAGTGTGTGGAGTCTTTAAAAATATAATCTTTACGATTTATTTGGATTTTTCCAGTTGTTCTGGGAGAAGTGGGTTTATCCTATCCATTAACTGAATTTTGTTATGATCTTTTATTTGTAGATTTCCTGTACAAAGCCTATTAAATTGACTTCATTCTCACTAAAATCAGAGCCTGTGTCTTGTTTGTCTTTTTCGTTTGACATATGAAAGACATTTACCAAAGTATGATAAATTACTAAATGATGATATAAACAAATAAATGATGGGCAGGCTTATTTGGTTAGAACACTGATTTTGCTCCAGATTAGAACTGATTTGAATTTTGTATCTTTCATAAGCAGAATTTAGACTTGGGGTAATAACTGCATATAGCATGGAATTTCTCAACTGTATTGTTAATATCTTTGTTAAGTAGTTTTGTACGGATTAAATGAGATCATTATATGTGAAAAATGTAGCAGAAAGCTTGGCATAATTGGTGGTAATTATTGAGTATTCATTCTGATTTTTAAGCTATGTGCCACTCACTGAATTTCCAAAAAAAGACATTAGAATCTTGACAGAAATGTTTAAATGACAGTCACCTGGTCAATACATTTGTAAAATATTCTGATTTTTCTTTAAAACCTGGGACTTAAGAAAGACAATAAATGAGGTTAAAAGAGAATGAGTAAATCTAAATTCCTAAATATAACATTAATTTAATCGTTCATCCAAGCGATTGTTTACACTAAGTCACAAATAACACCTAGTGTGAGGCTAGTATGATTTGCCACATTTCCACATTGACAACATTACCAATTTGCATGTTGTGAGCTAGAGAAAATCTATCCAAATGTGACTAAGAAAAATGTTTCTCTTCTGGTCTTCCTTTATTACCCATTACTCTTTTTATTCACACACTGACTTGTGCAATCTCTGACAAACCAGCCATTTCTGTTCATCAGTTTTGGTGTCAATTAAGGTGAACTCACAATCTATTGTTCTCTACTTTCATATTTCCAGTACAGAGTGTATATCAACCAGCTACTCTGTTATGATTGCTCTTACACAGAAATCTTCACTTTTTCAATATGACTGTAATTGCTGACTGCAAAGCAGGAGTCAGAAACTCAAGCATAGAAGGCAGAGTGTTTGGATTTTAAGCTCTATCCTGAACTGGGTGCCTTTGCACAAATTACATAACCTCTCTGGAGCATAGCTTCTCCATCTGAAAAATAAGGCTAAAAATAGTACTCAGGAAATGTAAATCAAAACCACAATGAGATACCACCTCATACCCATAAGTATGGCTACTATCAAACAAAAGCTAGAAAATAACAAGTGTTGGTGATCATGCTGAGAAATTGGAACCCTGTGAATATAAAACAGTGCAGCCACTGTGGAAAACAACGTGGTAGTTTCTTAGAAAAAGTAAAAATACAACTACCCCATGACCTAGCAACTCTACTCTTGGTATATATACAAAAGAATTGAAAGCAGAATCTCAGATACTTGCAAGCCCGTGCTCGTAACACCACTATTCACAATAACCAAGAAGTAGAAGCAACTCTAGGGTCCATCAACAGATAAGTAGATAAACAAAATGTGTTATATGCATGTAATGGATTATTCAGCCTTAAAAAGGAAATAAATCTTCGCTTATGCTACAACATGAATGAACCATGAGGACATTATACTAAGTGAAATTAATCACTCACAAAGACAAAGACTATATGACTCCACTTATATGAGGTATCTAGAGTAGTCAAATTCATAGAAACAAAATAAGACAGTAATTGCCAGGGACTTCAGAGAGGTGAAAATAAGGAGTTGTGTAATTAGTGTAGAGTTTCAGTTTTGCCAAATAAAAAATGTTCTGGATATTGATTGCACAACAATGTGAATACACTCAACACTACTGAATTGTACACTTAGAAATTATTAAGGGGGTAAATTTTATGTTATACAGCTTTTACTACAGCAAAATTAACATTTAAAAAATAGTACCCAGCTTATGAGGCTAATGTGAAAATTAAATTATATATGTACAATGCTTAGAAAAATTCCTGAAACATTATATGTGCTCAGTAACTTTCGATGGTCATTATTACAACTGAATTTTTGTTAATTCCAGCATTTCCTTATATTAATGATGTGTTTTGCTTAACACTGCTGAGACAGTGGATGTGTTTTATACAATTTGCTTTTATAATGGAAGAGTGATTCCAGGTTTACTCAATCCAGGAAGCACACTCACAGTATGCTTAAGTCATGGCTTGGTTCCCACCATCAGAAACTTCTGACTCTTTCACACCTGGATTTTGCTGTACAGCTATTTCATTTATATTATGCATAGACTATGAAAATTCATCCAGAGAAAATCATAGCTTATAATACATATTTTCTGTGTGATTTTTTCCAAAGTCACCCAGTTCAGAATGGTACTTTAATGGGCTACTTTAAAAATATTATCTAATTTTTATTTATAGAAGTTTGTAGACAGGAGGTATTTTCTTTGATTTGACTCTCAGGATATACTATTTTTGACCACCTTTTTTCTCTTCACTTATAGTTTGTGGAAAAAAAGGATAAAATTAAAATTAAGTCATTTTTCATGTTTAGCAAGTTTTTTTCATTGCAACCATGAAACAGCTGTGATTTCTATCATGATTTGTTATTTTTATATGTTATGGTAGAATTTATAGTTTTATCTTGTTTGCAAGCTTACTGAGAGTGCCTTTTGCATATGATTAAGAATTGCTTTGCAATCTATTCCTAGGTTACCATTTCCATAATAGTGTGTACTGGCCTGCTGTCACTCTCCAGTCTGTTGCTATAAAATATATACATTGTTCTGAGACATAAATCTCCATCTTCAGTGGTGTAATTGGGGTATAGATGAGTAATCTAAATTTTTCAGATGAAAAAGCAAGTAAAAACCTATCCTACAAAATGTCATAACATGCTGTATACCTGAAAATAGAACTCTTACGGAACCCCCTTCATCACTGTAGCAGCTGTGATAGTAATCATTTTTTAAATGATGTACTCCACTGAAAGGAGTTGATCACATACTTTATGCAAAGTTAGAGTACCCAAATATATCTACTTGTCTTGTTTTGTCATCAGATGAATGAAAGCTTATCTTCTGCTCTTTATGAAGTCTAAAGAAATTCTATACACCTCATCAATGTAAAACAGTTTCTACCCTTGAAATCTAGCACTGAATTATTCAGCTGTGATCTTCATGTTTCATTTCTTCCTCAAGCATAACAATCTATCAATACATGTAAACATCATGCAGCTTTATAGCGATTCTAAAAGCTCCTCATTAATTATGGCAGTACTTTGTTATTAATGAATTTGAATCCATGAGAGAATGTGATTTTTTCTCTTAAAATATTTCTGTAGAACTACTAGATTTTCTCTATCTATCTATCTGTCTGTAAATCACAGAGAATCAAATTATTTTTACTGGGTTGGGGACCCTATCATTTTGAAAAATGTAATGGGGCAATAAAGATGATGTGTCTACTACACATCTATTTTACAGATCTGGAATGGACAGTTTCAACAGAAAATGTTACTTCTGCATCTACAGAAAAACAAGTTTCTTCTAAAAATATTCACTCACTTAACACAAACTCCACCTTTTTAAAAAGGGCACACATCACTGCCTAGAGAAAATCCCACATGCATACTCCTACACCTTACCTTATTTTGGCCCTAATCACATAGGTTAATATGTCTACCTTTAACCACATTTCACAGGATACCGGATTCTCCCATAAACTCTAACATACCCTCCTCCAGTACCTAAGACTTACCTTTTTGTTATCCAATGTAGCCTATTTTGCTGGAATCCAGATACAAAATTACCTTCCACCGTTTTCTGCTCTATTATTTGTATTCTGCCTTAAATTTTCTTTCTATCCACTCCCTGTCCCTGATTCCCCATTAGCAGAGAAACCCTCGTGGAAAAAAAAAAATCCACATAGACAATTACCACCCACAAATTTCTCCAGATTTCAACTGTCACCAGGATTGACTACTAAGCATGTCCTTTGCATAACACAGGTCCTGTGTGCTAAACCTCTTAGGTCTGCTTTTCTTTTGCTGTGCTTTCAAATTTGGGACAGATTTCCCAGATCTGTCCCTAGGAGCAGGTTTTACCTTGTTGTCCGATTATCCTTTCTCTTTGACAGAGTTGCGTTCATAGGAATTTTTTACATACCTCATGATTATGCCTGTCTGGTGGCATGAGCCATAGGAAGAACAAATTTAGACTTGACTCCAACTTAGTCATTTTAGCATAAATCTTATGCTAAATATAAATCATATATGGCTGTGTGTATACATATATAATATTATGCTGGATTATCTTTTAAACCATTATTGCAAAAGGTATGTTAATAAAGCAATTAATCACTAAATTCCAAACTGATAACATGTATACTTACTGTTTTTGTTTGCATAACTACTATTACAGTTTGGATATTTGTCCCCACTCAAATCTCATGTTCAATTGTAATTCCCAATGCTGGAGGTGGAGCCTGGTGGGATGTGTTTGGGTCATGGAGGATGATCCTCCAGGGCTTGGTGCTGCCTTCGTAATAGTGAGTTCTCATGAGATCTGGTGATCTGGTTGTCTAAAAGTGTGTGGTATCTCCAGCTGGGCGCGGTGGCTTATGCCTGTAATCCCAGCACTTTGAGAGGCTGAGGTGGGTGGATCACTTGAGGTCAGGAGTTTGAGACCAACCTGGCCAACATGATGAAACCCTGTCTCTACTTAAAATACAAAAATTAGTCAAGCGTGGTGGCACACCCTTGTAATCCCAGCTACTTGGGAGGCTGAGTTGAGAGGATCACTTGAACCCAGGAGGTGGAGGTTGCAGTGAACCAAGATGGCATCACTGCACTCCAGCTTGGGCAACAGAGCGAGACTCGGTCTAAAAAAAAAAAAAAAAAAGTGTGTGGCATTTCCCCTCCATCCCCTTGCTCCTGCTGTTGCCATGTGATGTGCAAGCTTGTGCTTCACCTTCTGCCACGGGTAAAAGCTTCCTGAAGCCTCACCAGAAGCCATGTTTCTTGTACAGCCTGCAGAACTGTGAGCCAGTTAATCCTCTGTGCTTTATAAATTACTCAGTCTCAGGTACTTCTTTACAGCAAAGCAGGAATGGCTTAATACAACTGAATAGTAAAATGATTACGGCTATACTTATTTTACTGTTAATTAAATATTTAAGTTCCTTATAGAGTAAGTCTGTGCTTTAAGCAAGGTCTCAATTGAACTAGTTTAATTCAGATACAAATCCCATTTTATTCAGTTCCAAATTATCTACTTTCTATTGTCTTTAACAATATAATTTCTTCTCTTGATAAATTTCATTATGTTCTTATAATGTTAGATTGTCTATTATAAGAATCATAAAAAGCTATCATTTATTAAACTTCATAACACTATAATCTTATTTAATGTTCATACCTGTAAAAGATAAGTTCCTTAAATGCTATAAAAGAACAAGAAGAAGCTATAAAATTAGGTAAGTCACCAGGTCAGACTACAAAGGCCATGCTCTTTCTGCTCTCCTGTTCCATTTTTCATAAACCTGGGAACTTTATCTCTTCTTTATCCTGTTCAACACCTATTAAATTTATTCAGAGAGTGACAATTACTTCAAACCTCTTTAAGAGCTTATCTAGTTACTTACATATGAGACAGCATGGAAGCGGTAATATACCACAACCAGAGTCAGGCAATACAAACAGGTAGACTTAATCTTGTCCTCCCCAAAGTGTCACTCACCTTTATTGGGACCCCTTGCAAGCATAAACACATTTTTGGACCTTCAGTTGTGCCAACACTACTAGTATTTACATATCATTAAATAGAAAACATAAGGCTAAAATCAAATATGTAGTCCACTACATGTTAAAATGTTTTTATTGTATTAATCTAAATGGGACATACATACTGCAAACATTTGTTTATATTAATCTTTGACTTATGTACATTATAAACACTATAATTATATACATTATAAACATACATTAGAAGTACATTGTAATTATACAGTATAAATATGTATCTATTAACATATGTGCATACATTAAAATGCTTTTTAAAATTTTATTGCTGGCCAGATGTGGTGGCTCTTCTCTGTAATCCCAGCACTTTGGGAGGCTAAGGCAGGATAATTGCTTGAGGCTAGGAGTGCAAGACCACCCTGGCCAACATAGTGAGATCACATCTCTACAAAAAAAAATGTATTGCCAATGTTAAATTTGCGCAACACTCAAAGTAATCCTGTCCTGCGCCTTCTACCACACACCCACTTCCTTAACATGCACACACACAGACACACACATACAGAGCAAGTGCAAGCCAAAAGTAAGTTTTCTCTAAGGATTAACAATGTTGCTGTACATTCTTTAATGATTCACATGTTAATCACTGATTATGATCCCTCTCTACTGGGATCCATATTATATATGCCCATTTGTTGATATTAAATGTATCATATAACTTAATATCTTCCAGCTCTAAATAAGGAAAACTATTTAAATTGGCTTAAAGGCATCTACATTTATTGTTTTAAAAGCATAGAAACATTGTTCAAAGAAAAATAATGAAATCCAGAATATCTACAATTTACCATAAACAAGCTACGTATAGTGGGAAATTTTCTTACTTAGTGCCTTGTATCTAAGCCTACAAATAGCATCATGATCAACAGTGAAAAACTAAATGCTTTCTACTTAAAATCAAGAACAAATAAACATATCTATACTCACTATTTCTTTTTAACATTATTGTTAGCACAATAAAGCAAGAAAATGAAGTACAAATGAAATGAAAATGAAATGAAAATCAATTGGAAAGGAAGAATGTAAGTGATATTTATTTGCAGATGACATAATTATGTATAGTTAATCCAAGAGTCTATGAAATAACTACTGAAACTAATAAGTGAATTTAACATGTTACAGAATATAAGGTTAATATAAAAATTAATTATATTTCTATACCTGCAATGAACAATTAGAAGATGAAATGACATGTTGTGTTTATAGGTGGAAAATTAAATATTGTTAAGATAGTGATATTGCTAAGCTGAAGAAGTCAAATACAAAAGAATACGTATTTTACTATCATACACATACAAAATTTTGGAAAACACAAAAAAAAACAGTGACAGAAAAACAAATCAGTGATGGTCAGAGGTTGAGAATGGAGGGAGGAGGTCAACTGCAGAAGGACAGCAAGAAAATTTTAGAGTGAGGAGGGTGACCTCTCTCTTGATTATGGTGTTTACTACGTGATCCTATAAAACTACCCCACTGAAAATGATGTAAACATATTGAATATTATAACTAAATGACAAAAATGGTAATACAAATATGAAAAGGGTAAATAGGCATGAAACATTGAATTTACTACGTTTTTTTTTATTATTATTATACTTTAAGTTTTAGGGTACATGTACATGTGCACAATGTGCAGGTTAGTTACATATGTATACATGTGCCATGCTGGTGTGCTGCACCCATTAACTCGCCATTTAGCATTAGGTGTATCTCCTAATGCTATCCCTCCTCCCTCCCCCTACCCTACAACAGTCCCCAGAGTGTGATGTTCCCCTTCCTGTGTCCATGTGTTCTCATTGTTCAATTCCCATCTATGAGTGAGAACATGCAGTGTTTGGTTTTTTCTCCTTGCGATAGTTTACTGAGAATGATGATTTCCAATTTCATCCATGTCCCTACAAAGGACATGAACTCACCATTTTTTATGGCTGCATAGTATTCCATGGTGTATGTGCCACATTTTCTTAATCCAGTCTATCATTGTTGGACATTTGGGTTGGTTCCAAGTCTTTGCTACTGTGAATAGTGCCGCAATAAACATACATGTGCATGTGTCTTTATAGCAGCATGATTTATAGTCCTTTGGGTATATACCCAGTAATGGGATGGCTGGGTCAAATGGTATTTCTAGTTCTGGATCCCTGTGGAATAGCCACACTGAGTTCCACAATGGTTGAACTAGTTTACAGTCCCACCAACAGTGTAAAACTGTTCCTATTTCTCCACATCCTCTCCAGCACCTGTTGTTTCCTGACTTTTTAATGATCACCATTCTAACTGGTGTGAGATGGTATCTCATTGTGGTTTTGATTTGCATTTCTCTGATGGCCAGTGATGATGAGCATTTTTTCATGTGTCTTTTGGCTGCATAAATGTCTTCTTTTCAAAAGTGTCTGTTCATGTCCTTCGCCCACTTTTTGATGGGGTTGTTTGTTTTTTTCTTGTAAATTTGTTGGAGTTCACTGTAGATTCTGGATATTAGCCCTTTGTCAGATGAGTAGGTTGCGAAAATTTTCTCCCATTTTGTAGGTTGCCTGTTCCCTCTGATGGTAGTTTCTTTTGCTGTGCAGAAGCTCTTTAGTTTAATTAGATCCCATTTGTCAATTTTGGCTTTTGTTACCATTGCTTTTGGTGTTTTAGACATGAAGTCCTTGCCCATGCCTATGTCCTGAATGGTATTGCCTAGGTTTTCTTCTAGGGTTTTTATGGTTTTAGGTCTAACGTTTGTCTTTAATTCATCTTGAATTAATTTTTGTATAAGGTGTAAGGAAGGGATCCAGTTTCAGCTTTCTACATATGGCTAGCCCGTTTTCCCAGCACCATTTATTAAATAGGGAATCCTTTCCCCATTGCTTGTTTTTCTCAAGTTTGTCAAAGATCAGATAGTTGTAGATATGTGGCGTTATTTCTGAGGGCTCTGTTCTGTTCCATTGATCTATATCTCTGTTTTGGTACCAGTACCATGCTGTTTTGGTTACTGTAGCCTTGTAGTACAGTTTGAAGTCAGGTAGCATGATGCCTCCAGCTTTGTTCTTTTGGCTTAGGATTGACTTGGCGATGCAGGCTCTTTTTTGGTTCCATATGAACTTTAAAGTAGTTTTTTCCAATTCTGTGAAGAAAGTCATTGGTAGCTTGATGGGAATGGCATTGAATCTATAAATTACTTTGGGCAGTATGGCCATTTTCACGATATTGATTCTTCCTACCCACGAGCATGGAATGTTCTTCCATTTGTTTGTATCATCTTTTATTTCATTGAGCAGTGGTTTATAGTTCTCCTTGAAGAGGTCCTTCATGTCCCTTGTAAGTTGGATTCCTAAGTATTTTATTCTCTTTGAAGCAATTGTGAATGGGAGTTCACTCATGATTTGGCTCTCTGTTTGTCTGTTATTGGTGTATATACTACGATTTTTAATCAAAAATTTATAATTTCTTTATTTTCATAGTTTATGAAAAACAGGTGGTATTTGGTTACATGAATAAGTTATTTAGTAGTGATTTCTGAGATTTCAGTGCACCCATCACCAAGCAGTGTATACTGTACCCAATGTGTAGTCTTTTGTAGCTTACCCCCTTCCCACCTTTCCCCCAGAGCCCCCAGAGTTCATTATATCATTCTTATGCTTTTGCGTCCTTGTAGCTTAGCTCCCACTTATAAATAAGTGAGAACATATGCTGTTTGATTTTCTAAATTGCTTCACTTACAATAGTCTTCAACTCTATTCAGGTTGCTGCAAATGCCATTATTTCATTTTTTTATGGCTGAGTGGTATTCCATGAGATATATGTATATATACATATAGATATATGTGTGTATATATGACATATATATAGATACATTTGTGTATATATATGATATATATACATATATGTGTATACATATGTGCGTATATATGATATATATACATATATGTACACACATATATGTGTGTGTATATATGAGATATATATATATTTTTTAATATAAAGCAGTCTATTTTTCTTAAAAAAGAAGGCACATGGTCACAGTCCAAAATGTTTTATACAGCTCTCAGCCTGGAAAATGCAATTAATGAAAAAGGCACTGTTTCTAGAACAAATAGAAAAAGAATAAATATGTCACCATTTACCCTGCACAGCTTTGAGTAACACCATAGGATCCTGTCACATGTTCAGGGTCAATTTTAAAAGCTTGAGAAGGCGATGACATAGCAAGGTGATGTCCTAGACTAGCCAGGCTACGAATGGAAGAGCTGTCTGTCCCTCCTCACTAACTGTCCTCTCTCTGTCACACAAGTGTCTGTGTCCCTGTTCCTCTAGCAGATGTGGAAAGTGGCTGCTCAGTGAGGACTCAGCTCCCACCAGCCTGACTGAGGGTCACACAACACCATGATGGGAAGTCACAAACGCTATACACACATAGGTGATATATATAGATACATATATATCACATATATGATATATATATATTTTTTCTTTATTTTATTTTCTTTATCCACTTGGTTGATAGGCATTTTGGCTGGTTCCATATTTTTGCATTTGTAATTTGTGCTCTACAAACATGCATTTACAAGTGTCTTTTTCATATAAAGACTTATTTTCCTCTGGGTAGGTACTTAATAGTGGGATTGCTGGTTCAAATGGTAGTTCCAATTTTAGTTATTTAAGGAATCTCCATACCGTTTTCCATAGTGGTAGTACTAGTTTACATTCCCACCAATACTGTAAAAGTGTTCCCTTTCACCTCGTCCACACAAACATCTATTTTTTTTTTAATTTTTAAATTATGGCCATTCTTGTTTGTAAGTTTGTATCACATTGTGGTTTCAATTTGCATTTCCTTGATAATTAGTGATGTTGAGCATTTTTTTCATGTATTTGTTGGCCATTTGTATATGTCCTTTAGAGAATTGTTTATTCATGTCCTTGGCCCACTTACTGATGTGATTATTTCTTTTTTTGCTTGCTGATTTGTTTGAGTTCCTTGTAGATTCTGGATATTCGTCTTTTGTCAGATGCATAGTTTGTGAAGATTTTTTCTTACTCTGTGAGTTGTCTGTTTACTCTGCCGATTATTTCTTTTGCTGTGCAGAAAGCTTTTTAGTTTAATTAACTCCAATCTATTTATCTTTGTTTTTGTTGCATTTGCTTTTGGGTGCCTGGTCATAAACTCTGCCTAAAACATGTCTAGAGGGTTTTTTCCAATGTTAGCTTCTATAATGTTTAATGTTTCAGGTCTTAGATTTAAGTTTTTGACCCATCTTGAGTTGATTTTTGTATAAGGTGAAAAACAAAGATCCAACTTCATTCTTCTGCATGTGGCTTGCCAGTTAATGCAGCACCATTTGTTGAATAGGCTGTCCTTTTCCCACTTTATGTTTTTATTTGCTTTGTTGAATATCAATTGGCTGTAAATATTTGGCTTTATTTCTGGGTTCTCTATTCTGTTCCATTGGTCTACATGCCTGTTTTTAATACCAGTACCATGCTGTTTTGGTAACTATAGTTTTGTAGTATAGTTTGAAGCTGGATAATTTGATGCATCCAGATTTGTTCTTTTTACTTAGTCTTGCTTTGGCTATTTGGGCTCTTTGTTTAGTTCCATATGAATTTTAGGATAGTTTTTTCTAGTTATGTGAAGAATGATACTGATATTTTGATGGGAATTGCACTGAATTTATACAATTGGCTGTGTGGTCATTTTCACAATACTGATTCTACCTATCCATGAGCATGAAATGTGTTTCCATTTGTTTGTGTCATCTATAATTACTTTCAGAAGCGTTTCATAGTTTTCATTGTACAGATCTTTCACCTCCTTGGTTAGGTATATTTCTAAGTATTTTAGTTATTTTGCTGCTGTTGTAAAAGGGGTTGAGTTCTTTATTTGATTCTTACCTTGGTTGCAATTGATATATAGATGTGTTACTGATTTGTGTACATTAATTTTGTATACTGAAATTTAGCTGAATTCATTTATTAGATCTAGGAGATATTTGGTCGAGTCTTTAGGGTTTTCTAGGTGTATGATCATATTATTGGCAAACACAACAATTTGTAACATTTATCATTTTGTTTCTAATGGAGCTTATATGGATCTTCTCTCTTCTTGGTTAATCTCACTAATCATCTATTAATTTGTTTCATTTATCTCTTTGTTTCATTTTTCTTTTGTATTGTTTTTTCTTGTTGTTTCAATTTCATTTAGTTCACTTCTGATCTTGGTTATTTATTTTCTTCTGCTGGGTTTTGGTTTGGTTTGATCTTGTTTCTCTAGTTCCTTGAAATGTGACCTTGGATTGTCTATTTGTGCTCTTTCAGACTTTTAATGTAGGCACTTAATGATAAGAACTTTCCTCTTAGTACCGATTTTGCTGTATCCAAAAGATTTGGATAGGTTGTGTTACTCTTATCATTTAGTTCAAATAATTTTTAAATATTCATCTTGATTTCAGTGTTGACCCAAGGATCATTCAGGAGCAGATTATTTAATTTCCATGAATTCGTACAGTTTTGACGCTTCCTTTTGGAGTTAATTTCTAATTTAATTCCACTGTGGTCTCCCACTATTGTTACGTAGATATCTCATTTCTTAGGTCTAGTAGTAATTGTTTTATAAATTTGAGAGCTCCAGTGTTAGGTGCATATATGTTTAGAATCATGATATTTTCCTGTTGGGCTAGTCCTTTTATCATTATATAATGTCCCTCTTTGTCTTTTTTAACTGTTGTTTCTTTAGAGTCTGTTTTGTCTGATATAAGAATAGCTACTCCTGTTTGCTTTTGGTTTCTATTTGCATGGAATATCTTTTTTCACCACTTTATTTTAAGTTTATGTGAGTCCTTATGTGTTAGGTGAGTCTCCTAAAGACAGTAGATATTTGGTTCCTGGATTTTTATCCATTCTGCCATTTTGCATCTTTTAAGTGGAGCACTTAAGCCATTTACATTCAACATTAATATTGACATATGAAGTACTATTCTATTCATCATGCTAATTGTGACCTGAATATCTTAGATTTTTTTCATTGTGTTGTTTTATAGGCCCTGTGAGATTTGTGCTTTAAGGAGGTTCTATTTTTGGTGCATTTGAGGTTTCTTTCAAGCTTTAGAACTCCTTTTAGCATTTTTTGTAGTGCTGGCTTGGTAGTGGTGAATTCTTTCAGCATTTGTTTTTCTGAAAAATAATTTATCCCTCCATTCATGAAGCTCAGTTTCACTGGGTACAAAATTTTTGGCTGATAATCATTTTGTTTAAGGAGGCTAAAAATAGGAACCCAATCCCTTCTGGCTTGTAGGCTTTCCTGTTGAGAAATCTGCTATTAATCTGATAGGTTTTCTTTTGTAGGTTATCTGATGCTTTTGCCTCCCAGTTCTTAAGATTATTTCCTTCACTTTGACTTTACATAACCTGATAACTATGTGTCTAGTCGATGATCTTTTTGTAATAAATCTCCTGGGTGTTCTTTGCACTTCCTGTATTTGGGTGTCTAGATCTCTAGCAAGACAAGTGAAGTTTTCAATTATTCCTTCAAATGTGTTTTCCAAACTTTTAAATTTATTTTTCTCCTCAGAAACATCAATTATTCTTGTTTGGTTGTTAAACATAATGCCACATTTCTTAAAAGCTTTGTTCATTTTTTTAAATCTTTTTTTCTTTGTCTTTGTTGGATTGGATTAATTCAAAAGCCTTTACTTTGAGCTCTGAAGGTCCTTCTTCTATGTGTTTGATTCTGTTGTTGAATCTTTCCAGTGTGTGATGCATATCTCTAAGTTTTTCTTTCATTTCCAGAAGTTATGATTGTCTTTTCTTTATGACATCTATTTCTCTGGGGATTTTTTTCATCCATATCCTGTATTCTTTTTAAATTTCTTTAAGCTGATTTTCAACTTTCTCTGGTACCTCCTTGAGTATTTGTATTAGTTTGTTTTCACACTGCTATAAAGCATTACCTGAGACTGTGTAGTTTATAAAGGAAAGAGGTTTAATTGACCCACAGTTTTACATGTCTGGGGAGGCCTCAGGAAACTTATAATCATGATGGGAGAAGAGGGGGAAGCAAGGCTCGTCTTACATGGCAGCAGGAGGCAGGAGGGAACTGCCAAACACTTTTAAACTATCAGATCTCATGAGAACTCACTCACTGTAGTGAGAATAGCATAGAGGGAATGGCCCCCATGATCCAATCACCTCCCACCAGGTCCTTCCCTCAATACATGGGGATTACAATTTGTGATGAGATTTGAGTGGGAACACAGAGCCAAACTATGTAAGTAGCTTAATAGTCAACATTATGAATTCTTTATCTGCCAATTCACAGATTTCTTCTTGGCTTTGATCCATTGTTGGAGAGTTAGTGTGATCTTTTGGAGGTTTATAGAAACTTGTTTTGTCATATTACCAGAAGTACTTTTCTGGTTCCTTCTCATTTGGGTAGGATGATTCAGTGAAAAGATCTGAAACTCAAGGGCTGCTGTTCAGATTATTTTGTCACATGGGGTGATCCCTTGATGTGCTGCTTTCCCCCTTCCCCTAGGTATGCGGCTTCCTGAGAGCCAGACTGCAGTGATTATTACTGTTCTAGCCACCCACTGGGGCTACTAGGCTCTGGGGTAGTGCTGGGGAATGTCTGCAAAGACTCTTTGATGTGATCTGTCTTCAGGTCTCCCAGCCATGGATACCAGCACCTGCTCTGGTGGAGGTGGCAGGGGAGTGAAGTGGACTCTGTAGGAGTCCTTGGTTGTAGTTGTGTTTAGTGCTCTGGTTTTCTCAAATGCTGGACAAACTCAGGACCTCTGGTTAGCCAGGGTGATGCAGACAGTGGAATTAGCTGTTTTTTTCTTCTTCTTTGGGGCATGGTTGTTCTGTTATGAGTTGCTGTGATGGCTCCAGATTGTTGGCCTCCAGTCAGGAGGTGCTGCTTTCAAGAAAGCACCAGCAGCTGTGGTAGAAGAGGGATATAAGCTTGCCCTACATTGGACAGGATAAGTACTTACATTTCTCAGGCAATGGTGGGGCCATAGAGCTCCCAAAAGTTTTATGTCTTTTGTCTTTGGCTACCAGGGAGGGTAGAGAAAAATGATCAGGTGGGGGCAGAGTTAGGTGTGTCTGAACTCAGATTTCTCCTTGAGTGGGGCTTGCTGTGGCCACTGCTGGGCAGGGGGTGGTGGGGACGTGGGATTAGCAGGTGGTTCTCAAGCCAATGCAGTTATGTTCCCAAGGGGATTATGGCTGCCTCTGCTATGTTATACAGGTCACTAGGGAAATAGGGGAAAGCCGGCAGTGACAGGCCTCACGCAGCTCCCATGCAGCCAACAAGGCCAGTCTCATTCCCACTGTGCTCAACCAACAGTGCTGAGTCTATATCCAGGCATCTGGGGAGCAGGACCGAGATCTTCCCCCAGGCTACAACCCTCTCCACTGAGAAAGCAAGCAGGGTTCTCAGGCCTTGCCCCTCCCCATCTGCCTGCACCATTGGCTGTGGCGTCTGAGCTCATATCTGCACTTCCCATTTGCACTTCCTTGATTCTGCTCAGGAAAATTTGTGCTCATTCAAAATTATTATGAAATTCAGCTAGAAGCTTCCTTCACCCTGTGGCTCTTCCCCAATTCTCTTGGCTGCCTTTCTGAAGGACTCCTGTGAGATAAAACCACTGATGGTTTCCCTGGGCTTGAGCTGGGGACTGGGAATGCCTAAAGGGCTCTTCCAGCTGTTTCTTCTACTTTTAAATTTTGCTTGGCTCTCTAAATCCATATCAGCTCTAGGTAATATTAAATCCTTCTCCCATGATCTGGATTTTCAGGTTCCCCAGTGAAGATGTGTGTTCGGAGGCAGGCTTTTCCCTCTCTCACTCTTTGGGAACTCAGTTTTCAACTGTCTGGCTGGGTTTTCAGCAGCAAGCCACTTCTTTCAAATGGTCTGTGAATTCTTTCAGTTTTCCTGGTATGTTCCTGTGTTGGTTCTTGGAGCAAAAGCTTCAAGTGTAATACAACTGTATGAGTCTCCACATGCTGTTCTCTCCATCCAAATGGGAGTAAATGGGAGTTGCACATTAGTCCTGTCTTCTACCTGCTGTTTTCCCTCCAGAATCTAAAATTTATGATTTTTTTTTTTTTGAGATAGATTCTCACTCTTTCACCTAGGCTGGAGTGCAGTGGCGTGATCTTGGCCTCACAGCAACCTCCTCCTCCCAGGGTCAAGTGATTCTCCTGCCTCAGCCTCCCGAGTAGCTGGGACTACAGGCAAGCACCACCACGGCCAGCTAATTTTTGTATTTTTAGTAGAGATGGGATTTCACAGGTTGGCTAGGATGATCTCGATCTCCTGACCTCGTGATCCTGCCTCGGCCTCCCAATGTACTGGGATTACAGGTGTAAGCCATCAAGCCCAGCCTGTGATTTTTTAATGTAACAAAATTTGAGTGGGGAAGGTACCTTTTTATTAAATTCTCTCATACTTAAAAATTTATATAGAGTTTGAGAGATCACGCAGGTATGATAATGAGTATTGTCATTGAGTAGAAACTATTTAGAAATGATTTAGAACATTCAATAAATTGCAATTAGAGGCATAATTCATACAACGGTGCAAAGAAATGCAACTGTGTGTGATTTTTACTTGAACAAATTATTAATAGAGAATTACAAAATAGTGCTTTTCTCACTCTATTACTTATTCTACACTTTTCATTTTTCATGTTGCTGCAAAGAAGAGCTTTTGTCCTTCCCCCATTTAAGTGTGTATGTATATAGTATTTTCTTAGTAACACCTGATTCATGGATTTTTTTAATTTGATACATTAAATTGACAAAGTTAAACATATATTTTTAATTTGTATATATATCTTTAACATATAAATATATTTTAACATATAAATATATTTAACTTAGCCAGTGTGAACTTCCTGAAGTCTAGCTCCTATGTACTTTTGAAATTATTTACCAATATTTTACAAGTACGATATGGTTTGGCTCTGTATCCTCACCCAACCCTCATTCTGAATTTTAATCCCCATGTGTCGAGGGAGAGATGTGATTGGATCATGGAGGCAGTTTCCCCCCATGCTGTTTTCATTATAATGAGTGAGTTCTCACGAGATCTGATGGTTTTATAAGGCATTTTTCCTGCTCTTGTTCACTCTCTCTCACCTGCCACCATATAAGATATGCCTACTTCCTCTTCCATTGTGATTGTAAGTTTCCTGAGGCCTCCCCAATCACACAGAACTGTGAGTCAATTAAACCTCTTTTCTTTATAAATTATCCATTCTCAAGCAGTTCTTTATAGCAGTGTGAAATCAGACTAATAGAGAGTTCTACCTTACTTTCTGAAACAAAAAGATCTCCCAGATCCATCCATTTCTCCTTTCCCAACCCTAGAATTATCATGCAAGGGAATGGCTTTAATAGAGCATAGTACTTAGAAACCAAGATTTGTAAAACAGGTGTATTCACTATGTGGTTCTGTATATATAGTTATTTATATATAGTTCACTTGCAGGTTCACTAGTTCATCCTGATGCCTCAAATTTTAGTCTAATAAAACAAGGCTCTGCCTCTCCTTTCCCAATTTCTTTTCTTGGTTGTAACCCACTTTCTCCTACAGCAAAAACCCTGACTCCAAAGAGCAATATGTTTACTCATTTGCTAGATTCTGTACTACACACACCTACATATACACACACAATAGCTTTAGAATATACAAAGTAATGTTCAAGCATTTTTCTATTTTTTTTCTTTCTATCTTTGGACTGAACTTATACTGTGTAAGTGCTTAGTTTATTTTGTTCCTACATGTTGTTATCATTTGGATATACAGTTAGTTTCATTTATTTTTTGCTTGTTTTAAATTTATAGTTGTTACCATCCCATTGATTACATCTATTTTTAAACTAGGCAAATCCTTTGCATGGCTTGAAAAGACAAAACCCTTCAGATACATACATATACACACCCAGAGTGAATTGTGTGTACATTCCCCTGTTCTTCTTTGGGTCCATTCTGTAGATAATAAAGTTTATTAATTTTTTGTTTATTCATCATCTTGTGTTCTTTTTTAAAAGTAAGCATATGTATGCACATACACACTGGAAATCACTCATCAGTTTTTAAAACAGCTGCTGTTTCTGGATTCTGGCAACAACAACAACAACAACAAAAAACCAAAAACAAAAAATATCTGCCATGGTACTATGTTGAATAGCAGTAAAATAGTTCAATCAACTGTTTTTTTATGTCTGGGCATTTAGGTTGTTTTTTATATTCTGGAATTACAAATAAGTCCACAGTGGATAATATTATGTACATGAATGTGTTTTGCATGATTGGAAGTGCGTCTTTATGCTTAATTCATAGAATAGGTATGTCAAAAATGTTTCTTTCTTGCTGTTTTTAGGTTTTTCTGTAATTTTATTTCCTTTCCTCTATCTTTTTTTCTTTTGGTAACTTTTTTTTGGCAAAATAGACAAACCTTAAGTGTTTACATTTCTTAAAATTATATTCCAATATCCAACACATAATATAGAACACTTCCATTACTCTAGAGATTTCTCTCATGCCCCTTTCTGGAAAATTTACCCTCTTCCACAGACAACAATTTTCAGACTTCACTTGGAATAATGTTCTTTTAGATACAACCATATCGATGTGTATATTAATATTCCATTTGTTTTCACTCAATGTGGTGTTATTGAGATTCATCCAAGTTTTTGTGTGCATCAGTAACCCATTCCTTTTCAATGATAAGTATTATTTTATTGTATGGATATACCATAAGTTATGTATTGATTTTTAATTAACGATTCTTTGTGCTGTATCCAATTTCTGGCTACTATAAATAAGGCTAGTGTGAGCATTCTTATACAAGATTTTTGAGGACCTATATTTTCATTTCTCTTGGATAAGTATGTAGAAATATAATTAGGTGAATATGTAAGGGCGATTATATTGTAAAAGCATGTTTCCTTTACAGAAATTGCTAGCTTTTCAAATTGTGTACCAATTTTCACTCCCAGCAACATTTGAGTGTTCTAGCTGTTCTGTGTTTTTTGTCAATATTTACTATTGCCAGTCTTTAATTTTAGCCATTTTAGTTTATTTTTAGTTTACCTTCCCTAATAACTAATAATGATGAACAACTTTGAATGTGCCTACTGGTTTTTGCATATCTCTTCTTTGAAACATCTATATAAATCTTTATGCCCATTTTTATTGGACAGTTTGCCTTTCTATTGTTATCTGTAGGAGTTCATTATATAGACCAGATACACATCCTTTGCCAGATAAATGTAACGTGAATTTTTCTTATTTCATTGTGTGGGTTGCCTATTTATCTTCTTAATGTTGTCTTTTAATTTAATTCTTTGCTTTATCTCTGAAAGCCTGGTTTGGATTTCTCCCATAGAGTATTATATAGTGCAATGACTTTGGCAGTTTCTCAGAAAATAGAAAGGCAGATGAGGGAAGCCTGTGCATGGGTTCACTCCTGATTAATCTTGGAAATGTAGAACCACTTACATTCAAGCTGCCATGGCCCTGAAGTAACTTCTGACCCCGCAGAACTGTCCAAGTGACCCTCAGCAGTCTGAGAGAAATGTGAATATATTTCTCCTTGTTGAATTACTAAAATAAACTTATTAGTTTTAAAGCACTGCTCATAAATTTGCATATTTAGTATTAAATGATTGTTGTAACCACGCATTATATAATTATCAAAAATAAATAAAATAATATAGAGGTTTCTTTTTCAGTAAGCATATTGTTATTTTTTATTTCAAGTTACCAAAAAAAAAAGGAAGATTTAAGTGTTTATTAACAAGTCACTGTGTTTTCGTGGGATTAGCTTCAGTGATAGGAGTTATTTTTTTTTAATCACCAAACTTTTTATTATATACAGCCATGGTCACAGCTGGATTTGCCCTTTGTGTCCTCCAAGCTGGACTACTGTGAGGAATTCTAATCAAGGGTTTCTTGAAGAACTACTCATAAGTTTCCAGAGCTGCAACCAGGGAGAACACAGCAGAGAGCTTGTTAACTGCTTCTGATTGCTAACAATGTGTGCCCTGAGGGAACAGTGAGAAGCTCTGTCTCTGAATAATGCCTCCAGCTATTTAAACCTCCCAAGGTACTTCATTTGATAGTAATAGCTGAATCAAAACTTATTTACTGAAAATCCTCTTTCAGTCACTTCAAGATGAAGAATTTTAAAACTTTTTTAGAAGGCCCCTATCATATCTGGAGATTTTCCATTTTATATCCTTTGTCCATTTGAATTTGAAAATCAGGGTCAAGTCAGTCCAGAATAGAAAGCCTACACATATTTCTGTTTCATTTTCTTTTTAACCTCAGTAACTGCAAAGTATCGATATCTACTCTTTACATTCTTACACAAAAATATACATATACTCTTAGTACCATTAACCTTAAATATCAATCTCTTTAAGATATACACATACATATTTATGTTTATATGTAATGTAAACATAATATCATTTGCATATAAATTGCAAAGATCAACAATCAAAATTACATCCCCAAGTGGAAGAAATTAATGATGTTAATTGTAACACATTTTGGCACAGCTATCCCTTTGAAGCCATTTTATGTCGTAGTTCACAGACCATAAAGTTAAGTATTTATAGCCTATGCCTTGCTTAGCCCTTCCATGAATGAGGAGAGAAGAAATGCAAAAGTAAAGTCTTTCCTCTAACAAATATTTCACAAGTCTGCTAACAAGAAGTCACATACAGAATAGAGTTTTATCTCAGCTCACATGCTTTGTT
Organism: Pongo pygmaeus; assembly: GCF_028885625.2. Classification (NCBI taxonomy): domain Eukaryota; kingdom Metazoa; phylum Chordata; class Mammalia; order Primates; family Hominidae; genus Pongo; species Pongo pygmaeus. The sequence goes on from NC_072379.2 coordinate 125,233,766, forward strand.
CAGGCTCAGACTCTGATGCTAATGAGCACACCACAGCCAGGAGGTCAGCAGCAAGAGCCCCGGAATGAGAAGTGAGGGTCCCAAAAGATGGAAAAATTTGAATAACCAATTCGAGAACACTCAAGAAGATATTGTCATTTTAGTATATGTGAGTATAACATACTTACACTCTGTCTTCAATAAAGAATGCAGCTCAAGTTAACAAAGTAGTTCTTTCATCCAATTTACAAGGTTATGAATCTTTTTTGTGTTTTGTGGTAAACAAAGCATACTAGTCAGTTGATAGATTGCTAACTAAATACTATATCTCTGAAACTGTATGCTTGTAAATTATATTCACAGATATCATTTAAACCATTTTGCTATTTTTTTCTGTTATAATGGAGAAAATTTAGGTTTAGAGAATTTCTGTAGCTCTAAATTGTACACAGTAAGAATCAGGTTATAGATTCAAATATGCTTATAAATTATATTTATAATAACTTTTTTTTATAGACATAAACTCTATTTGTAAAAACCATATAATGATAATGGTCAAAGTCTGTTATTCCATAGTTAAGATATTGGCAAAGGGAAATTATCAGAGATTCATGGGTTGAGGGGTTAAGAGTATTGCCCATAAAATTGCCCCTGAAAGGCATGAGAAATGGTCTGAAATTTTTGGATATCATCTAGCAGATAGACAAAGCACTGGGATTTCTAAGTAATGTGTATTATAAGGCAGCAGTCTCCAACATTTTTGGCACTAGGGACCAGTTTCCTGGAAGACAATTTTTCCACGAACCAAAGGTGGTTGGTCGGTTTGAAACTGTTCTACCTCAGATCATCAGGCATTTGACTCTCATAACAAGTTCACAATCTAGATCCCTCACATGCGCAGTTCACAACAGAGTTTGTGCTCTTATGAGAATCCTATGCTGCCACTGATCTGACAGGAGGTGGAGCTTAGGTGGTAAACCTGGCTGTCTTGCCACTCATCTCCTGCTATGCAGCCTGGTTCCTCGCAGGCTACTTACAAGTCCACACCCCTATTATAAAGTATAATTGAGCAGCAACATCGTGGAATCATGGAACAACACTTGACTTTCTAGGGGGAAGTGTGAAGGAGTGAAGAGGACAGGTAGTCGGGAGTCTGGGCCTCATCAAAATCTTTGAGGGCTCAGGGCAAATTTCAAACTATATTGGTGTTAATTGAAAAAAAATCAGAAGCTAATTTGTATGAATGCTGATGGTTGAGAGTTTAGGAGAAGATATTCTGCATGCTTAGGGTACAAATAGTTGAGAAATGAGAGAGGTTGGAATTTTAAATATACTTATATAGTAAAAATACGTCATAGAAACATTTAGCTCTCAATTGTTGAATCCCAAAAAGGACACCAAAAGAATGTGTTGATCAAAGTTGTGTTTATTAGATGTACTGCAGTAGAGGCAAACACAATTTGACAAACTCTTAGTAGTCTCAACATGGAAAACTAAGATAAGGTACTTGTGGGTTTTAGGGTCTGAACCAAGTGATTTTCTAGGAGACTTGCAAGACTAGAAACTAAACAGAATTTGGTAGCATTTAAGATGTTACAACTTTGGATTGATGGGTGTATAGAGCCAAGGGTCTTGAAGCAAGTTTTGATCAAGAAGCTGTTAGCCCTGATAAGTAATCCGTTTAGTTGGTTCATACTCTTATCTTCTAGAAGCAGATATTTCCTGGGGCAAGCAGAAAATTATTTTTCCTTAGTTCCAGCATAGTTTAACACAAGGACAGGGAATTATCTTGGGTTCATTTCCCATAGCTTAGACGAATTGAATTCCGTGGCTCTGTGTTTGTGTGTGTGTGTGTGTGTTTGTGTGTGTGTGAGAGAGAGAGAAAGAGAAAGAGAGAGAGAGAGGCTGAAAGAGAGACTAAGAGAAAATTATAATTTCATGCATGGGGACTGTTATTCCAATAATTCTTCCTGAGAGTTCCCGAACTGCCAAATATAATTCTGATATTCTGTCTGTTATGTCAATACTGTATGCTAACCATATGATTTGTATATTTAAAGTATCTTTTTCATAAAATGATTTCTTAACACAAAGAAATTTATCTGGTGTTCAAATGAAGAAATGGCAGGATCTTTCAATCCTGGAAGATTTAGGGGGTTTTCAAAGGTCACTTTCTTTCCTATTTGTGATTTTCATTGTACATGTTGAACATAGAACTCCATCCTGCATTAGTTATTAACTCTACCAAAGTGTGTGTCATTGGAATTCAATGTGCTACTTAGTGTGGTCAAGGTAAATCCAGTATGCATGAGCTTGCAGATATCTGGACTTATGGATTCCAGCTAATAGATAAAGAGGGAAATGATGGCACCTTAATATTTATAACGATTACTATAGTCTTTGCAATGGAACAGAGGTAAGGAGAAAATGCTTCATAAGTAGGCAAATTTAACTAACTGCATTTAAAACAGAGGTTTCAGGCACATTAGAACAGCAACATATTTTGATAGCCTCACACATTTCCCTAGATACCTTTGCTTGCTGCCTAAAATTATATGAAGGAAATTTACTGGAAAGTATAACGAAAACAAGCAGGGTACTGTACTGATAACTATGATAAGGCAACATCTCTATCAATTATTTTGACACCTCTGTGTTAATTGTCTGAGTTTCATATATTATTCACCACTTAGAGAAAGAAAAAGAATTAATCATATTTTTTAAGCATGGCCAAAGTTTTATCAAAGTTGCTTCACATGCCTCTAAAATATGCATCACCAGACTATTTTCTGATGAAAGTAAGTTCTACACATATGCTTTCAAATTAAGACAACTGGTAGCTGGTAATTACCCATTTTATTCTGAAAATAGAAGTATGGATTACTTAACTATATTATTTTGCATAATGTTCCATGGGATAATTAATCTAAAAGGTGCTAGTCAGGTGCCTTTGTATTAAAGTTAGAAAGTGAAACTGAGAGTTTATATTAAAAAATTAGAATTATGTAGAATTAGAATAATTGCTTTGTGAGATAATAACTTTGTCAGTAAAATTGAGAAATAATTTTGTGAATAATTAACTCTCAGAGTCAACCAAGAGGGAATTCCTATCTTGAGATAAAGGTTGGAACAGGTTACATTTAAAATTCTTAGACTTTCGTAAAGATAGTTAAATAAAAGAACTAGTTCTAAAACCCTTTTAGATATCTTAGCAGACATTGTACTTCAAAGTATCATTTCATATTGACCAAGATGGCCTTAGGGTTTTTTTTTCCAGCTTGGCCAAACTTTAAGAAGGCTTCTTTTTGCCTCTAGGCCTTTGACCACACCGTCTCCTTAGGTATTTACCTTAGAAAACTTGCTATTTCTAATTTTGCCATTTAGAAATATAAATATTTTTAAAACCCTCTGCCAGATTTACAACCCAGGACTGTCTTTCTCATGAACCTGGAAGCCATCCCTTTGAAATGTAATCCACAAGGAAGATGGGGCCCTATTTCTCAGGCTCGGTGGGAAGATAGAAATATAACTTCAGTAGGAGGCTAACATCCTTAGGGTATCTTTGGTCCAAGGTGTAAAATCACCTCCTACCATGAAGATACTAGATAGTTACTTTTCCTTTGAGTAAAACCAGTTAGCAAACACAAATGGCCTAAGGTCTTTCCCATTCCAGCTCTTAAAAAGTCTCTAACCCTTGTTTCTTCTTCTCACTAGATAAAGTGTTTATCACTTATTTACTGATTTGTCATTCAACAAATACTTAAGTCTCCTTTAAGAAGCCACTCAGGAGATAACAAGATGAGTAAACAATTTACTCTCCTAGAAAATCACAATCATGAGATGTAAACATAGAAATAAAAATAAAATCAGCAAAAAAAGTTTGAAACAGACTAAAATAAAGTCTTCTGAAAATTTTTAAAAAGTGAGATGATTTCTACCTGAGAGGTGGTGGATGATGCAGACGGGCATTCATGGAGGAGCAAGCATGTGAGCTGGGCTTTCAACAATGGTAAGGAAGAGTGGGCTTTGGAAAAACAGAAAGGAAGGTGTAAGGAGAAGACTTTCAAAGCAAAGGCAGGAGGACAGACAGAGCAATCCGATTCCCCAGAGACTTAAAAGTGATACAATGCAACTAAAACAGTTTTGTTAAAGGAAATACAATTGGGAAATTAGGAGATCTAGTTTTCGGTGTGTCTTGAGCACCATGTAAAGAATTTTGACTTTTTTTTTTTTTCCTAGACAGGGTCTTGCTGGAGTGCAGTCCCAGGCTGAAAAGAACCTCTCACCTCAGCTCCCAGAATTGCTGGGACTACAGGTACACACCACCATGCTCAGCTGATTTTTGTATTTTGTATTTTTTGTAGAGATGGGGTTTCACCATGTCGTCCAGGCTGGTCTCGAACTCCTGAGCTGAAGCAACATGCCTGCCTCGGCCTCCCAAAGTGCTGAGATTACAAGAATGAGCCACCACACCCAGCCAAGGATTTTGACTCTGTTTCTATGAATAATGAGAAGCTGCTGGAGTGTTTTAAACTAGAGAGAAAACTGACAAAGTTTGCATGTTAAAAAATGTGCTTGGCAATAACGTGATGGTTGTCAAACATTTTTGCTTCCACACTTCTTAAAACTATTTGGGGCAATAATGTAGTCATTATAAAGATGCTTCCCAAAACCAGTATTTTGAATTGGGATCTTGTGAGGAGGAAGTGGGAGAGAATTACTAGCATGAAACTTTGATCACAGAATCGTTTATCCTCAGGCATGTCAGTTCTAGAGAGAGTCACTCATGGAAATGGAGGCTCTGGAAACTGATCCTCTTAAAATTATGGAATTCCATGTGTTTCTTGGAAAACAGTCATTTGCTATTTGTTGGTCAGTTAAGCAGTTCTGTTTAACTGGACCAGGATTGGCTGATCTTGGCTTGAGCTTCTCTTGCATCTGTGATGTACCAGTAGGTAGACTGGAGCCCCACTGGTCTTGGATCACCTCATTCTCATATACTGGCTGACTGTCAGCTGGGCAGGTGAAGGTCACAGAACCATGAGTATTATCCACCATTCTAGTTCAGATTTGAATACACGGAGGTGGCAAAGTACCAGGAGAGACCAGAAACAAATAAAAAAGCCATCTTACAGGCTTAGATCTGCATCATTATATCTGCTATGTTGAATAAAAACATGTATTTCACAAGTTCAGCCCAGAATCAAGGGGTCAGAAAATAGACTCTAATCTCATGATCAAAATTGTTGCAAAGTTACATCACAAAAAGCATAGACAGAGAGAGGGAAAGAATTCTGGTCACTTTTGCAATAAACCACAGTGGTGATTTAAGAGGGCCTCTGAGATTTCAGAATGGGACTACTTTAAAAAGAGTTGCCTGGCATGAGCAGATAGGTTGTATCAGTGGAAAGATTAATCCAGAGTATGGAGGTTAATGAAATAGCTAAGCTTTTGGTGGTCTAGTGTGGTAAAGGAGGAGTAAAGGGTAGGTGGAAAAGGAGAAAGAATGGACAAGATTAGGTAAATTATTGATTATAGAAATAGCAAAATTTTCTCTAAAATTTATTGTAATTAACTCTAATAAATTAAATTCATTTACATTGAAACATCCTTGGTGCAGTAATCTATATTTAAATTTGGTCACCTTTATTACAGATTTAGATAAGTGTTGAATATTAGTCTTTTGAAAAAGACCATTTAAGCCAGCCCCTTCACTTAATGAATGAGAAAATAGAGTGCATTGTTCAGTAATATATAGAAGTGATACTCATTTCACCCATAAACAAAGAACATTCGGCAAAACACAAGTGATTTCAGAAGCAGTAGTAATAGAAATAAGGTAACTCTTAATTGTGTGTTCCAAGAGGTAATGTCAAGATATGAGTAAAAGAAATCCACAGGTGATATAAAATACAATTTTCATTAACTTCAACTGCTCTTCTTTTCAAGTCTTCAATAACTGATCTGCATTTTTTTCTAAATCATAATTTATGGAGAATGGAAGGAATCTTGGAGAAAACTGAGTCCAAATGTTTTGAAAGTATGTTTTTAGGGCTTCTCAGATGTACTGTATGCACTGCTGAGAGGGCAGGGCTGTAGTCTTCTAATCTCAACCCAGAACAATCTCCTGTTATCTGCCTTGCACACAAGGGTCTAGTGTAGAATTTTTTTGGTAAGGTTTTTAAGGGTACAAATGTTTCTTCTTTTTTTTTTTTGTTAAACCACACAGTGATCTTCTCCAACACACTGTTATATGAGAAAATTGACATAAGACTAAGTAAAGTCACTTGATGAAAATTATAGAGCTAGTTGTTGACAAAGCGATGGCAAAGATGCATGTCTACAAACTCCTGACTCCCTGCCCACTTCCTCTACTTTGAGGCAGAAGAAACTATAAAGTCAAAGGAAGAGAATATTGCATGATACCCAAAGGCAGAACATGAATTCCAGTAATTGCCTGAGAACTATGGAACTGACTGCAGCTAGAACATACATTTGTTGTGTAAATAGAGTGATAAATATACTAATAAATGCAAACTTGTATGTGAGAATGTGGCTCTCACTGTGAGACCTGGATCTTCAGACTCACAGATACACAAATAGAAACCATCTGTGAGTATTTTTTATACACATTTTTGCCTAATTCTCTTCATCAGGTGTGATCTTTGGGTGGCTCATCACAGTTCTGCTTAATCAGGCATTCTGATTAATAGTAGCTATATCTATTTTGCAGATAATTGAATTTCCAAGCTTTAGAATTCAGGTAAATACCTTTGACATTAAGCCTATACCAAACAAAACATAATTTGTCTTTGTTGAATCAACAGTCCTAATAATTCAGGTTTATTATGATGAGTTTCATTATCCTCTTATAGCTGATTTGCAGAAGGACCTAAAACCCCGAATTCCCCAAGCTCCAGAATACCACTCAACAGGCAGCTGTGCATAAAAGTAAGAGAAATTTCCCTTTCTGCACATTCTGCATGGAAGTTCATGTTTCTGTTTATAAATTTTATACATGACAAATGTTCATTTTGGATTGTAAATAAAGGCTGAGGAAGAAGCAGCCAATAGCATCTTGGTAGTTACAACAGATGGCGTTAACCACGTGGGAATGCTTGGGATTCTGCCGTAAGATATAGAAAAATAAATTGTTACATAGTGAGAGCTCTTTCTCATCCAAATTCCTGGTAAAATGGATATCAATTATTTCTTGTAGTATCTTAAAAGAATATCTGGTGAAAATTGTATTCACTAAGAATTAGGGAATAATACAACAAAATAAATTATTAAACTAGTAAAATTATTCATTACAAATGCATACAAATTAATATAATTAATTAATTATCAGTCCTTAAATATTTTCTAAAGCTAAATTTGAAAAGACAACTTATCCAAGGCAGATAAGTATTATTAAAATAATAATTTGATACAAGGAAATAAAATGTCCTTATTATTACAATATTAAACTTTTAGGAAACCTCAAGGCAAAATATTTCTCAAAACCAGTTTCTCCAGCAAGGTAGGAATGGAAATGATAGAAAGAGGGTTTCACAGCTGAGAAAGAAGAGTCATCTATATGCTATTATTTTCAAAAATAAAAATAAAATTCCAAGGGGGGTCTTTGTAAATTGAAAAGTGAGATTATGTCCAAAGATGTCTACATTTGTGTACATACATACAAATTATTGTGTCTATGTCTTATAGTGTACAAGAAAGGGGCTCTTTTTTATGTACCTTAAAAATTGTCAAATTTTATATCAGCAGTCCAGGATTACTTTTTATTTTAAAAACATTTATTGCATGTCCAGATTGCATGAAGCACTGTACTAAGTGCTATTATATGACAGTGCTTTCCATTTATGTTTCAGGGTTGTGACTCAGGGCTGAATTGCCTTGTGATTCTGAGAACCTTTATGTCTCTATATATTCCTTTTCATCGATCAGTCATTGCCGCAGTTACATACTTAAAATCAGTATAAAATATTAATGGTTTGGCTGGGCACTGTAGCTCACCTATAATCCCAGCACTTTAGGAGGCCAAGGCAGGAGCATCAGTTGAGGCCAGGAGTTTGAGACCAGCTTAGCCACATAGAGAGACTGCATCTCTACAAAAAAATTTAAAAATTAGCTGAGCATGGTTGTGTGAACCTGTAGTCCTAGCTACTTGGGGGCTGAGGTGGGAGGATCACTTTAGCCTAGGAATTCCAGGCTGCAGTGAGCTATGATCACACCACTGCATACCAGCCTGGGTGACAGAACAAGAACATCTAAATAAATAAATAAATAAATAAATAAATAAATAAATAAAAATTGTAATGGTTTTAGGAACAGGTTACTCAGATCACTTTGTCTGTCATCCTTCAGGTAAAGTGCCAATAGAATTACCAAATCTCCACACATATACTCAACTTGCAAACCCCATAAATGAAGCTTGAGGTTTTGCTAGCCATTTTGGTCTAGGTCATTGACCTTCAAAAACTTTGTTCATATATCTTCTTAAAGTGGTTTCTAAACCCATGCATACACAAATGAATTTTAATTTTGAGTCCTAAATTTCTATCACATACTTAAGTAGTTGTAAAAAATGGGATTTATTTAGAATAACAAATAAATGTGTTCAATGGCCCCTGTCTACCACAGAGCATTAATACCCACCGTCAAACGCTTAAAGATGTACATGAATCTGGAGGATGTTAAATTAAGTGAAACAAGCTAGACACAGAAAGACAAATATTACGTGATCTCATTTACATGTGGAATCTAAAAATGTGGAGCTTATAGAAACAGAGTAGAAAGGTGATTAAAAGGTGGTTACCAGAGGTTGGAGAGTAGAGGAAATGGACAAATGTTGGTCAAAGAATACAAATTTGGAGCTACAAGATAAACTCTGGAAACCTAATGTGCATCATGGTGACTGTAGTTAATAATAATGTACTATATACTTGAAATCTTCTAAGAGAACAGATCTTAAATATTTCCACATACACACACACACACACACGGGTAACTATGTGAGGTGATAGATATATTAATTACCTTGATTGTGGTAATGATTTCACAATGTATATGTATATCAAAATATTGCATTGTACACCCTGAATATATATAATTTTCCTCTGTGAATTCTCTTTGTGTGTGTGTGTGTGTGTGTGTGTGTGTGTAGCTCCAAGGTTTTTCCTAATGGTCACAAATTTTACATTATTTTTTTCCTCCTTTAATTCATTTATATTCCACTTCCTTCACAGAACTGATATAATACTAATGCATTGTGGTAATGCAATATATTTTTATTCTGGATAGTTTCATTGATGAACTTCTCAGGCCACCATGTTACCTAACTCCAGAGGACATTTCTGTAATATATATTATTTCTTAATTCTCTATTTAAAAAAGCATGCTAATTGAATATTTTTTAAAAAAACTTCCATGAACATAACATCCTAAAGTTTTACAAAATTTATCTGGAATTGCAGTCAATAATGACTAGCATATTGTTAGTAAAAAATATAATTATATTACATTTTATAATAATTATAAAGTAAAAACTAAAATTTTCTTAAAATTAAGATAACGGGGCTTTTTTATAGTCAATGTGCCATTAAATAATATCATTCATTGCTAGAATATGAAAGTGTTCAGCAGCTATACCATCCCTCCCTAATGTTTACCCTCAGATGTGAGAGCTGGGAAATCTTGTTTGCATAGATAAGTAGATGAGTATGGAAAGAGCTTTGCAACTAAATTCTCTGAACTTAGGATCAGTAGTTTTGAATGAACAAATTTTCATGGGTCTAGTTAAATTTGTGTTAAGTAGTTTACGCTTGTTGATGCTGTTTAACCTTCAATTCCCAGTTTCATTTTTCCATATTTAGAAATACAATTAATTTTTAAGTTCGCTTTGTATCTTGTGATCATGTTAAACTCAATTATTTGTTTTATACTATCTTTGTAGGTACACTTTAGTTTTTTATGTTCATAATAATGTTTTACGCCAGTAAAGACAATCTATCCAAATGGTACTTCTTCCCAAATGGTACCTCTTTCCAAAGGGTATGTACCTTGTTTTATTTTCTTGCCTATCACATTAATAGAACTGCCAATACAAGATTGAAGAGAAGCACTAAAATAGTGCTCAATGGCTGATAGAAAAAATATCAACTATCTCAATACCTGATAGAAAAAATACATAGAAAGTTTCAACCTTATAATGCTTATAAGGAAAACAACTGAAACATATGGAGCCAGATATGTTGAAAGTAAAAGAATGAAAAATTTTGAAGAGGAAAATGTTATGCAAAATGTAACCAAAAGAAGACTGATATTCCTATATAATTTTATTTCTAGGAGACAGGATCTCACATTGTAGCCCAGACTGGAGTGCAGTGGCATGATCATAGCTCACTGCTGCCTCAAACTCTTAGGCTCAAGTGACACTCCTGCCTAAGCCTCCCAAGTGGCTAAGATGAAAGGCATGTGCCACTTGCCACTACTTGGCTATATATATATATGTATATATATTTGTTTTTTTGTAGAGGCAGGTTCTTGACATATTGGCCAGGCTGGTCTCAAACTTCTGTACTTAAGTGATCCTTTCCCCTCAGCATCCCAAAGCACTGGAATTACAGGCATGAACCACCACATTCAGCCCTGTAATATTTTAAAAATTGATTTGGTCAAAAAAATTACTATAGACATAAAATGACAGTTCTCTAGAAAGCTATAACAATTTTATCTTTTTTAACTTTAAGTTCAGGGGTACATGTGCAGGTTTGTTATATAGGTAAACTTGTATCATGGGGGTTTGTTGTACAGGTTATTTCATCTTCCAGGTATTAAGCCTAGTACCCATTAGTTATTTTTCCTGATCCTCTCCCTCATCCCACCCTCCATCCTTCAACAGGTTGTTCCCTTCTATGTGTCCATGTGGAAGCTATAACACATGTGTATACTCAATTTCATACTCTTAAGAAATACAGTAATAAATAAATATACAATTATAGTGGGAAACTTCTACAGACTATTCTGAATAGCTGATAGAAAAAAATATACAAACTATCAATACTGCTAATCAAGTAGGTATAAATAACTAATACACGTGACACAGTTGACATACATAAAGCACTGCACTCAAAAATTAAAGACTACATGTAGTTTTCAGGTGCAAATGGAACATTTACCAATATTGCTTATATTGTAGTTTAGAGAGAAAGCTTAAATAATATTCACTCGATTCTGTTGGGAGGCCAAGGTGGGCGGATCACAAGGTCAGGAGATCGAGACCATCCTGGCTAACACGGTGAAATCCTGTCTCTACTAAAAATACAAAAAAATTAGCCAGGCATGGTGGTGGGCACCTGTAGTCCCAGCTACTTGAGAGGCTGAAGCAGGAGAATGGCGTGAACCCGGGAGGTGGAGCTGGCAGTGAGCCGAGATAGCGCCACTGCACTCCAGCCAGGGTGACAGAGCGAGACTCCGTCTCAAAAAAAAAAAAAAAAAGAATATATTATCTGACCATTAACAAATGAATTAAGGTAGACATACCTAACAAAAGTACATTTAGAAAATCTATAACTACCTGAAAATTAAGCAATAAACTCTATTGTGCAAGGGTCAAAAACAACCAGTGAATGTAGAAGACATTATGAAATGAATGACAATGAAGACATGAATATCAAAACAGCTAATACATTACAGAGGAAAATGTATGGTCTTACGTACACACTATCAGGAATGTAAGACTGAAAATTAATTAGTTGTTCTGATTTTAAGAAGCTAAAAAATTAATAAAAAATTTTTAAAGTAGAAATAAAGTAGTGATAAATACATAGTAGAGAAATAAATACAAAATTTAGTAAATTGTAAAGATTAACAGTTCACTCCATAAGTAAAATAAATGAGTGAAATAAATCAATAAAAACACAGAAAACAAGATTGCTAATATCAGGAATGTAAAGATGATATTGCTCTCCCTTATTTTTTATTGATATATAATAATATTACATGTTTTTGGAGTACATGTGATATTTTGAAACATTCATACAGTGTGTAACGATCAAATTGGGGTACTTAGGACATCTATCACCTGAAACTTTAGTCTTTTGATTGTGTTGGGAACATTTCCAATCTTCTCTTCTAGCTATTTTGAAATACACAATAAATGATTTGTATCTATAGTCACTCTACTGTGCTATCAAACACTAAAACATATTCTTTCTAACTGTATTTGCACCCATTGACCAATCTCTATTCATGATCCCTTCTCCCACACCAGCCATTTCCAGCTTCTGGTAATCATTCTACTCTCTACTTCAAAGAGATCAACTTCTGTGGCTCCCACATATGCCTGAGAACATGTAATATTTATCTGTTTATGCTTGGTTTATTTCACTTAACATAAAGACCTCCAATTCCGTCCTTGTTGCCTTCAATTGCAGAAGTTCATTATTTTTACAAACTTTTGAATAGCATTTCATTGTGTATATATATACCACATTTTCTTTACCCATTCATCCATTGGTGAACACTTAGGTTGATACTGTATCTCCTGCTATTGTGGATAGTGATGCAATAAACATGGGGATGCAGGGTTCCCAATGATATACTAATTTCCTTTTCTTTGGATAAATACATAGTAGTGTTGTTGCTGGATTGCAAGATAGTTCTACTTTCAATTTTTTAACAAACTTCTATTTGTTTTCCATAATGGCTGGACTAATTTACATTACCACCAATAGTGTATGAGAGTTCCCTTTTCTCTTCAGACTTGCAAGTATTTGTTATTTTAGTCTTTTGATAATAGGCATTCTAACTGGGACGAGATGATATGATCTTATTGTGGTTTTAACTTGCATATCCTTGGTTATTAGTAATGTTGGGCCTTTTTTTCATACACCTTCTGGCTATTTGTTTTCTTTTGAGAAATACCTATTCAGATGCTTTGACCACTTTTTAGTGGGAGCATTTGTTTTGTGAGTATTTGTTTTGTTGTTGTTGAGTTGTATGAGTGTTTTGTCTATTCTGGATATTGGTCCCTTGTTGGATGAATAGTTTGCAAATATTTTCTCCCATTTCATAGGTTGTCTCTACTATCTAGATTGTTTTCTTTGCTGTGGAGAAGCTTTTAGTTTAAGCCTTATTTGTCTATTTTTGTTCTTGTTGTTTGTGCTTTTAAATCCTTAGCCATAATATATTTTCCTACACTAATGTGCTGAAGCGTTTTCCATATTATTTTATTCTAGTAGTTTTATAGTTTTGAGTCTTATGTGTTAGTCTTTAGTCAACTTTAAGTTGATATTTGTATATGGTATGAGATAGGGGTTTAGCTTCATTCTTCTGCATACAGTTAATCAGTTTTCGCAGAACCATGTGTTAAAGAGGGTGTCCTTCCTGCAATGTATGTTCTTAGTGTTTTTGACAATATCAGCTGGCTATAAATTCATGGATTTCTTTCTTGGCTCTCTATTCTGCTTCATTGGTCTATGTGTCTATTTTCATAGCAATACCATACTATTTTGGTTACTATATCTTTGTAGCATATTTCCAACTTAGGTGGTGTGACACCTCCGGCTTTGTTCTTTTCCCTCAGATACCTTGGCGACTTGGGCCTTTGTACTTCCACATGAATTTTAAGGTGTTTTCTCCCTAAGAAAATGAAGAATGCCATTGATATTTTAATAGGGATTGCATTAAATATGTAAATAACTTAACTCATGTTACTTTGTGTTGGTGTGCTCAGGATTTCTATTTCTTCCTGGTATTATGGATATTTTAAAATTATTAATTTTTCCAATCCACGTATGGCATGTCTTTCCATTTTTTTGTATCCTCTTAAAATTCTTTTTTTAAATTTATTTATTTTTTATTTTTTATTTTTTTGAGACAGAGTCTTGCTCTGTCACCCAGGCTGGAGTGCAGTGGCACGATCTTGGCTCACTGCAAGCTCCACCTCCCAGGTTCACACCATTCTCCTGCCTCAGCCTCCCAAGTAGCTGGGACTACAGGCGCCTCCAGCACGCCCAGCTAATTTTTTGTATTTTTAGTAGAGATGGGGTTTCACCATGTTAGCCAGGATGGTCTCAATCTCCTGACCTGGTGATTCGCCCGCCTCGGCCTCCCAAAGTGCTGGGATTACAGGCGTGAGCCACCAAGACCAGCCATTAAAATTCTTTAATCAGTATTTTGTGGCTTTCATTATAGAGGACAGTCACTTTATTGCTTAAATTATTCCCATGTTTTATTTTCTTATACTGATTGTAAATGGGATTCCTTTTTTGATGTCTTTTTCAGCTAGTTTTTAAAATTGGCATATAGGAATACTATAGGTTTTTGTATACTGATTTTGAATCTTGAAACTTTACTAACATTTGTATATAGTTCTGAGATTTTTGGTGACGTCTTTAGATTTTTCTATATATGAGATCATGTCACCAATGAAAAGGGACAATTTGACTTCCTCTTTTATTTCTTTTGCTTGCTCAATTACTCTAGGTAGGACTTCCAGTACTATGTTGACTAACAGGAGTGAAAGTTGGCATTCTTGTCTTGTTGCAGTTCTTACGGAAAAGGCAGTCAGACCTCATTCAGTACGTCATCTGTTAGTTTGTCATATATATCTTTTATGATGTTGAGGTATTTTTTTTTTTCTATGCCTAATTTGTTGAGCGTTTTTATCAGGAAGGGAGGTTGAATTGTATCCAATTCATTTTCTGCATCTATTGAGATGATCATATGATTTTGGTCCTGCATCCTGTTGATGCAATATATCATCATTATTGATTTGTGTATGTCGAGCCATCCTTGCATCCCAGGAGTAAGTCCCACTTGATCATGGTGTGTTATCTTTTGACTTTTTTTTTTTTTTTTTTTAGATGGAGTCTCACTCTGTCACCAGGCTAGAGTGCAGTGGAGACATCTGGGCTCACTGCAACCTCCGCCTCCCAAGTTCAAGCAATTCTCCTGCCTCAGCCTCCCAAGTAGCTAGGACTACAGGCACATGCCACCATGCCTGGCTCATTTTTGTATTTTTAGTAGAGACAGAGTTTCACCATGTCAGCCAGGATGGTCTCGAACTCCAGACCTCATGATCCGCCTGCCTCAGCCTCCCAAAGTGCTGGGATTACAGGCATGAGCCACTGCGCCCAGCCTTGATATGTTCTTGAATTAAGTTTTCTGAGATTTTGTTGAGGGTGTTTTCAACTCGGTTTATCAGGAATATTGGCCAGCTTTCTTTTTTGCTGTGTCCATGTCTAGTTTAATATCAGGGTAACAGTGGCCTCATAGAATGAGTTAGGAAGGGTTATAGTCTCTTCAATTTTTTAGAATAGTTTGAGAAAAAATAATGTTAGTTTTTCTTTATAAGTTTGGTGGAATTTAGTAGTAAAACCATTTGATCCTGAGCTTTCCTTTGTTGGGAGACATCTTATTACTGCTTCAATCATGTTACTTTATGTTGGTGTGCTCAGGATTTCTATTTCTTCCTGGTTTATTCTTGGTAGGTTGTATGTGTTTAGGAGTTTATTTGTTTCCTCTAGGTTTTCCAATTTGTTAGCATATAGTTTTTTATAATGGGTTGTCATGATTTTTTGTGTTTCTCTGGTATGTCTACTTTTTCATTTCTGATTTTATTCATCTGGGTTTTTTTCCTCTTTTTTTTCTTAGATAGTCTAAGTAGTAGTTTATCACTGTTTATCTTTTCCAAAAACCAACTTTCATTTTGTTGATTTGTTCCCAAGGATAGACATATATGCCAGAGAAATACAGAGCCCAGAACAGATCTGCATACATTTCTGACAAAGTTAACATATAAAACAATAAGAAAAGGACGATCTTTTTAATAAACAGTGCTTGAGAAATTGTCTGTCTATATGAAAAAACTTAATTTATTATTTACCTTATATATTCTAATTTTAAACATAAAAAATTGAAAAATCAAACATCTCTTTACTTTTAAAAGAAAAAAATGGAAATCCTTATGACTTTGCTATAGGTAAATATTTAATATGCTAAACATAGAATCCCTAATAATTGAGATACATTAATATTAAGAACTTCCCTCCATTGAGAGAACAAATCATGAAGACACTGGAAGGAAAATTTATTTGATATACATATGTATTGCTAAATAATTGTATCCTGAATAGCACAAACCAATTAAAAAGTCAGACAACCGCCACCCAAAAATATACAAAATATATGAGCATTTAACGAATATAATATTGAAATATAACAAATGAAAAGGTGCTGTAAATCCACAATGAAGTACCATGAAACACCCACCAGAAAGGCTAAAATGACAAAAAAAAAAAAAAAAAAAAGAAAATAACAAAGCAGTGGCAAGGATATTCAGCAACTGGAACTCTCATATGCTTCTGAGGAGAGTTTGCAACATCATTTGAAAAAGTGCTCATTATTATCCATGAACACAGACACAGCCTACAATGCAGTGATTCCACCCTATGGTATATATTTCCCAAAATACGTATGTTTGTCAAAACACATACGCATACACAAACACATTTAGAAGTTCATATAAGCACTATCTCAACAGCCTAAAATTGGAAATAAGACAACTACGGTAAGCAAAATAAACTTCACAAAATAATACATAATGTAGTTTCCATTCATACAAAATTTTAAAAGCAGCAAACTGATCTATGATGTTAGAATTCAGGATGGTGGTTTATGCTGTGCTGGGGAGCTTGTGACTGCAAGAGCTCATAAGAGGAATTCTGCAGTGCTAGCAGCATATTATTTCTTTATACAGATGCTGGTTACATGGGTGTGCTCACTTTGATTTGTGTGTGTTCCTGTACGTTATACTTCAATACATTTTATTGGTGAGTTGTTGTGTATGAATTTGATCACTTCCCAACACCTACACTATTATTACTCTGATAACATCTACACTATTATTACTCTGATTCAAGCTGTCATTATCCATTGACTTAATGTTTCTATAGCACCATTTCTTATCCCACCCATACCAATATCACAGTCACTATCTTGATTCCTCTTCCATTTAGCCCTCACAGAGCAGTCAGACTTGTTTTTTGAAAACTCCTCTACTCAAAGTTCTTCAATGGCTTTCTGTTTCACCAAGAGAAATAAAATCAGTGCTCCCAATGCTATACAAGTTTAAATATGCTTTGCTACCTCTCTAAGCTAATTTCCTTCCAATTCCTTCATGCAGGCCCCAGCTACATAGGCTTCCTTGCTATTATACAAGAACATTTCGTGCTTCAGGCCATTTACACTAGCTGACCTCTACCTGCTACATTTTTCTATATTTCTGCTTGGCTCACTCCCTTCCTTCCCGCAGGTTTCCACTTAAATATCACCTTGGCAGAAGTGCTTTTCTTAATCACCCTATAAAATTGCAATCCCATTCTTCTTCAGTTTTCCCTTATCACCTTGAGACTATTTTAGCTTTCTTCATAGCACTTATCAATACCTAATATATCACAACTAATTTTGTTTATGAATTTATTGTCAGT
Organism: Pongo pygmaeus; assembly: GCF_028885625.2. Taxonomy (NCBI): domain Eukaryota; kingdom Metazoa; phylum Chordata; class Mammalia; order Primates; family Hominidae; genus Pongo; species Pongo pygmaeus. The sequence goes on from NC_072379.2 coordinate 125,251,240, forward strand.
CCTTTTTGATTAAAATTAAAGTTCTCTTAAGGGAGAGAGTTTATATGTTTTCTTCTTGCTTTATCTCCAGTACCTACAGCACTGGCCCCGTGTAGAAACTAAGTAAATATTTGTTGACTTAAACAACTAATATCCTTAGGTGGATATGTGATGTGATAAAAATATATAACTTTTTCCTTTCTGGATTGAAATTATGAGCTTGGAATCCATACTTGAGAATCCTAGGCCTATATTTCCTATCTTACCTCTTTTAAAAACCCAATTACCACTAGGTTCTCTTGATTAGCCATCATGACTCCAAGACTCATGCAGCCTTCCTAATTCTAGTGGAATATAGAATGATTAGCAGGCAAGACAGAGAAACTTTGCCCTCTAAGAGGTAACCAGAGAAATCCTATTTTATTGACTTCTCTTTTATTAGACAGATGTGCCTATAAAAACTGCACTGAACAATATCTGTTTATAAGAATTTAAAAATTGTAAAATATCAAGATCAAACTATTTTCTAAACTAATCATAAAACCATAAATTTTAAAAATCAAAAAATGTGACTTTTTCATAAATTTAAAAAAATAAACAAACAAGGAAACATAAAGTAACAAGGGAAAGATAGCGCCAAAAGTTATATTTTGTAACTTCGTAGTATGACCGTGCTGAGAAAATATTGAAAAAACAAGCACCATCACAAAGAATAATAAGCCATTGGGAACATAATAAGGAAAATAGAGAACATGAGATTCAAGGAGCTCTACTGCAATCATTTTACACCTGAGATACCTGTGGTGTTACAAACAACCACAGCCTTAATTTCAACCAACATTTATACAAGGGATGTATGGGAACTATCAACTCAGGGTGCCACAAACTACCAGAAATTGAGCCCTATTTTCCCAGATGGTATGTGTGTATATGTGAAGATGTATGTGTGTGCCTGTTTGTGTGTGTATATGTATACATATGTGTGTATGTGTGTTTTGAGGGGGTAGTCAGTATATCTATATGTGTGTATTTTTAGTTTATGTAATTATCAACATTTAAAAATGGAATAATTTCTGGCCAGGCCCAGTGGCTCACACCTGTAATCCCAGCACTTTGAGAGGCTGAGGGAGGTGGATCACTTGAAGCCAGGAGTTTGAGACCAGCCTGGCCAAGATGGCAAACCCCATCTCTACTAAAAATACAAAAATTAGCTGAGTGTGTGATGGTACATGCCTGTAATCCCAGCTACTCAGGAGGCTGAGGTACGAGAATCACTTGAACCTGGGAGGTGGAGGTTGCAGTGAGCTGAGACGGGGCCACTGCACTCCAGCTTTGATGACAGAGGGAGACTTTGTCTCAAAAAATACTCATAGGTGGGAATTGAACAATGAGAACACATGGACACAGGAAGGGGAACATCACACTCTGGGGACTGTTGTGGGGTGGGGGGAGGGGGGAGGGATAGCATTGGGAGATATACCTAATGCTAGATGACGAGTTGGTGGGTGCAGCGCACCAGCATGGCACATGTATACATATGTAACTTACCTGCACATTGCGCACATGTACCATAAAACCTAAAGTATAATAATAATAATAATAAAAGAAAAAAAATTGTTAAAAAAAAAATAAATTCACACTAAATGCAAAAGAAAAAAAAATAAAATAAAATAAATAAAAATAGAAATTAAATAATTTCACATAAAATTGTGATTTATAGTCTGATTTGAAAAATCAAAGTATTTTTTAAATGTATTCCCACTTGGCAACAATAGGCTATACGTGAGTGGTAGTCGCCCTTATTAGAGGGTCATGCACCTCCAAATTTATCAAATACCCATCTATTTTCCTCCCTTTGGCCCATTTTTGTTACAACCACTCAATTTCACTAAGTTATATTTAATGCTTTATATGAATAGGCATTTTTATTTAAAATTCTATATTAACTTATTTAATTTAATGAATTTCTTGTCTTATTTTTTTCTTCACCTCTTTTTAGACAACTCTGGTTGGTGGCAAGATATAATTATGCATAAAATAAAACAAATAAAATACCTACCCCACAACAAACACTACCAGTGTCCATGTGCCTAGGCTGGGCCTTGGGACTGGCCTGCCCAACCCACCACTGACACCACTGGCACCCATGTGCAATGTCAGGGGGCCTGAAAACTGGCCTTCTATGATCCACATTCACCACCTAGGGACCTGAGCACTAGCCTGTCCAGTCTGCCACTGCTACCACAGTGTATGCACACCCAGTCCATCTCACAGAGACTGGCCTTCCCAGGACATACTGCTGACACCAGTGCCTGGATACACAATATAGGGGTCTTGAGAAACATGCTCCCTGGCTCTCTTGAGAAACATGTCCCCAGCAAAGCCTTACTACAGCCTCTGCAAACAACCACAGCCTAAGCCATTAGGAACATGCGGACACCACTGACTTTGATTATAGCCGAAGAAATCATACAGAAACTACACAACAGTGCCCACTAATAACCAAAGCCAAAGTACCTTATCCAAGTGGCATTATGAAAAAAAAATCTACAGGAAAAATCTGTTTCTTTATGGAAGCTACTCAATAAAATTAAAAGAAGTGACGGTTACAAGAAATGTATGGCTGTAAATGAAAACATAAGAAACATGAGAAAGCAAGGAAACATGACACCTCCAAAGGAATAAAATAATTCTTCAGTAACAGACTCCAAAGAAAGAAAATCTATGAAATGCCTGAAAAATAATTCAAAATGAAGACATTAATCAGTGAGATGCAAGAGCACACAAATAAACAATACAGATAAATCATGAAAACAATTTATAATCAAAGAGAAATTTAATAGAGATAGATACTATAAAAAAGAACCAAATAGAAATCCCGGAAGTGAAGGATTTAATGATTGAAACAAAAAAAGTCATCAAGATCGTAAACAATAAACAGGAGCAAGAAGAAGAGAAGATTTCTGAATTTCAATACAGGTCATTTGAAATAACCTATTCAGATAAAAAAGAAAGATAGATTAAAAAAAGAATGAAGAAAACCTATGTGACATATGGGACACAATTAAGTGAACAGATATTGACTTTTGGGATTTCCACAAAGAGAAGAGATTTTCTTAAAAGTCATAGAAAACCTATTTAATAAATTAATAGCTAAAAACTTCCCAAGTCTTAGGAAAATATAAACATCCAAATACAGAAAATGAAAAGATCTCCAAACAGATCCAAGCCCAAGAATTCCTCTCTAAGGCACATTACAGTGAAGCTGTCAAAAGTCACAGACAAAAAGAGAATTCTAAAAACATACTACTGGAAGTCCTAGCAAGAGCAGTTAGGGAAGAGAAAGAAATAAAGGGCTTCCAAATGGGAAATGAAAAATTCAAGTTGTCCCTGTTAGCAGATGATATGATATTATATTAAGAAAACCCTAAAAACTACATTAAAAAAAACCGTTAGAACTGATTAAAAACTCAAATAAGTTGCAGGATGTAAATCAACATTCAAAAATCCGTAGCATATCCAACAATGAACAATCAGGAAGGAAATAAAGAATCAATCCCGTTTACAACTACAAAAATACCTAGAAATAAATCAAATCCATGGAGTAAAAAAAAAAAAAAAAAAAATTCTCCAAGCAAAACTATGAAACGGTGAAAGAAATTGAAGAAGGTATACAAGAAATGGAAAGATGTCCCATGTTTATGTATTGGAAGAATTAATGTTGTTAAAATGTCCATACTACACAAAGCAATCTATATATTCAATGCAATCTCTCTCAAAATACTAGCATTCTTCACAGAAGCAGAAAAAACAATCCTAAAATGTTTAAGGAATCATAAAAGACCAAAGATAGCCAAAGCAATTCTGAGCAAAATGAACAAAACCGGAGGCATCATGCTACCTGACTTCAAAATATAGTACAAATCAACAGGAACAAAAACAACATCATAACTAACTGGCCTAAAAACAGACAGCAATCCCAATATTGGGTATATATCCAAAAGAAAGGAAATCGATATATTAAGGAGACATCTGCACTCACATGTTTATCACAGCACTATTCACAATAGCAAATAGACGGAAACAATCTAAGTGTCCATCAGTGGATGAATGGATAAAGAAAATGTGGTATGTACACATATTATTCAGCCATAAAAAGAATAAAATCATGTCATTTACAGCAATATGGATTGAACTGGAGGTCAGTATGTTAATTAAAAAATCCAAGCTCCGAAAGATAAATATTGTGTATATTCACTCATATTGGGGAGCTAAATAGCTAATCTTTTGAAGGCAGAGAATGTTATAGTGGTTAATAGAGGCTAGAAAGGATAAAAGAAGTGGGGGGAATGAAGAGACACAAGTTAATGGGAACAAAAATACAGTTAGATAGATCGAATAAGTTCTAATGTTTGATAGCATAGTAGGATGACTATAGTTTTTAATAATTTATAGCGTATTTCAAAATAGCCAGAAGAGAAGATTTGAAGTGTGCTCAACACAAAGAAATGATAAATGTGTGAGGTGGTGGATCCCAGTTACCCTGATTTGATGATTACACATTTTATGATTGAATCAAAATATCACATGTATCCTATAACTATGTACTATTTTTAATCAGACAATAAATGAAATGAAATAATAAAATAAAATTTGAAAATGAGAAAATAAATTAAGAAAACTGTCCTGCAGTGATCACATTGAGTTTATTTAATGCAGATAGTTATGTAACAAAACTTGAATTTAAATCTTCTCTCTATCATGCATAATTATCTTTCCTTTAAATAATTCAACTTTTGCTTAGAGAATCATAACACCTGGCTGTACCCGGGTAATTAACCTCAGGTACCAAGAATAACTCTTTTCTAGATTTTGGAAAGCACATGCATTCAACAATGACATCAAGTTTTCTTCAAAAAAAGGGCCTTTCCTAGCTTCAGTTTTTTTCAAGGATTTTGCCTTAAACCATCTCAGGTTTGTTGTGGCCACTGCCTACGTGGAAGACAATGATTCTTTAAATAGTGAAGGGAGACGGAGGCGGGCAGATCATCTGAGGTCAGGAGCTCGAGACCAGCCTGGCCAACATTGCGAAACCCCATTTCTACTAAAAACAAAAATTAGTCAGGTGTGGTGGTGGGCACCTGTAATCCCAGCTACTTGGGAGGCTGAGTCAGGAGAATCGCTTGAACCTGGGAGGCAGAAGTTGCAGTGAGCTGAGACTGCACCATTGCACTCCAGTATGGGTGACAAAGTGAGAGTCTGTCTCAAAATAAATAAATAAATAAATAAATAGTGAAGATACCAGTAGTGATAAAGACTAGATCTTTGTTACCTGGGGGGAAAAATGTCTAGCTATTAAATCAAATAATCATATTAGGTCCATCATCCTGGCTCTGGTGTACTTTTTAGATCCTGCGTGGCATGAAATTTTCCCAGGGTCTGATCATGATTTTCCCAGATGGATATGACCTCAATTTACCCGGATTAAGACTAGCCTCAGTTTCACTTCTTGTTGTTACCAACTTCCCCAACTCCAATATTTACAACTTATGCTTTGGTAACGCACCTACTTCTGGACCCAACTTTACAGTTCTTTCTTTTGATGTCTGCTGGTAGATTCCTAACATTCCATTCTAGGATAGAATGAGATCTCCAAGCCATTTACATGTTAATATAACCTCCTAAAAAATCTGTTTTCAGTTAATGAACCCATAATAGGTGATCACCTAGCCCACTCAGTTCTTGTACTTCTTGAGAACCAGTTGATATCATCAGTAAATCTCAGAGAGAAAACAGAACTTCAACTTCAATAAGGATATGTTAAGATTTCTTTTATAGAAGTAAATTTGGTTCCCATTTGCATACCTTTCTTTGGCAAGATTAAGATTTGATAACAGAAATGCTTTTTGGATGGGCTTAATCAAATCTAAATGGCCACCAAGGAACAAGGCCTTCAGTGCATGAAAGCAAAATCAATAGCTTCCTATCTTGTGTGATTTGAAGTGCTTGGAGAAAGTGGCACATACAAACCCCTCCTTGACTGACTCTACCAGCCGAATTACAATCCAGATACTACTCACATATACAACTCCCATTTTAAAAATGGGAGCCCTTTGTATGACATATACATGTTATCTGAGAAGATAAGCTTTAAGTCATTTCTTCAGCCATCTACTTATTTCAGCCATCTACTAAATATTTGGCACGATCTTAGAGACTTGCTTATTGGTTTTGACAGAAGAGAAGGCAAGACGAGTATTGTAGAGTAGCAACTTTGGGGATTATCCCTAAAGGCTGAGCATTTATGGCCAACTTCAGAAGACCCATCAGGCAGAAAGAATAGGGAGCAGAAAAAGAGGATACAGAAGGATGAAAATAAAAACTTAAAATAAATTTTGCATGCCTCAAAGCTGAGGCATATTTTACAGTTTTGCAGATGTTACAGAATTATTTTAGAGATGTTTTTGGATTCATCTCTTCAGTCTATATGTATGCAAGTCAATAATAGCTGAACAATTTGATGCAGCATTTATATGTTTTCATCATATTTGATGCAGCATTTATTCCTGCTTACATGTCTTTAAGGCAACACTTGAATCTATGACATTGCCAGATCATAGAGAGATACCAGTGTGATATTTCACTCAGCATTCTGGCTGCTTAATCTTTGCCGAACAAGGGAGCTTCCTGATTCATCCCTCTATATAACACAGGTATTTTTATGTTCAGATTGTGCTTGGTTCCAACTAATACGATCTAAGTATATATGATTTTTTTTCTTTATCCATGTCTTACAGATATTAGTATCTGGGTGAAGAAAAATGAGACAGATAAGTTCAAAGTTAGTTTTTAGTATCATTTATTTTTTCCAACCAAGTAATTTTTTTTTGTTCATGCTCTGCAGAAAGTTGCAGAGCATGAAGAGCTGGGCACAGTGGCTTATGCCTGTAATCCCAGCACTTTGGGAAGCTGAGGCGGGCAGATCACGAGATCAGGAGATGAAGACCATCCTGGCTAACACGGTGAAACCCCATCTCTACTAAAAATACAAAAAAAAAAAAAAAATAGCCGGGCGTGGCGGTGTGCGCCTGTAGTCCCAGCTGCTGGGAAGGCTGAGGCAGGAGAATGGCGTGAACCCGGGAGGTGGAGCTGGCTGTGAACTGAGATCGCACCACTGCACTCCAGCCTGGGTGACAGAGCGAGACTCCGTCTCAAAAAAAAAAAAAAAAAAAAAAAAGAAAGTTGAAATGTGGTCTTTGGGGCAAAAGAGAGACAAAGAGATGCTATCATGTCTGTCTCATCTTTTTTCTCAGGGTGTGACTAAGAAGAGACTCAAACCATATCAACTGTTGCCAAGATTGCTGCAAGCAAAATCATGAAATCATGATATTAACAGCATTAATGCACAAACTGCTCAGTAATCATTTCTTAACATGTCCTTCTTTATTCAGGGTAAAATCAAGCAAGTTAAAGTCACTATGCCACATTCAAAGTATGTGATCTACTGAGATGAGTGAGAACTAGTTTGTCTCCTTTGAGCATCATGTGAAATCCATAAAGCCATGCCTTTTTTAGGAGTAGGAATACTCAGTCTGAGGAACAGCTTAAGTGAACATATACTTAGCATGAAGTGAACATTCTGCACTTACCCAATTATTGGTCTCATTTCTAAAAACCCACCTAGGATTACTATGTTAAGTTGCATCTCCATTATGGTCACCTGGTTGTGTTCTTTCCAAAATTCTGTCTGCCACTGCACTGTCAACTGCCCAGGCAAATAATTGTGGCCAAAAGTGAATTATATCATTATTCAATTAAGAAGTACATCTTAACGGCTGGGCGTGGTGGCTCACGCCTGTAATCCCAGCACTTTGGGAGGCCGAGGTGGTGGATCATGAGGTCAGGAAATCGAGACCATCCTGGTTAACACGGTGAAACCCCATCTCTACTAAAAATACAAAAAAAATTAGCCAGGCATGGTGGCGGGCGCCTGTAGTACCAGCTACCTGGGAGGCTGAGGCAGGAGAATGGCCTGAACCTGGGAGGCGGAGCTTGCAGTGAGCCAAGATCATGCCCCTGCACTCCATCCTGGACGACAGAGTGAGACTCCGTCTCAAAAAAAAAAAGAAGCACATCTTGAAATCCATATGATAGGAAACATATTACAGGTCAATTTTACATTGTTTTCTCTCTTAGAATATGTACCAACCAAATAAACTCAAATAGTAAATTTTTCAAGGTAGAAACTAATTACATGATGAGTTGCACATAACATTACCACTCCAAAGAAAAGCTAACATATTTGTCAATTTTTGAAGTCTTAGTGCAGATTCTATAGTCTAATGTATATGATTGGTAGAGAATTGGTAGGGGTAAGGTGATATTCTGGTCTTTCACTAACTTAAGCCAAACAAATAATTACAATGAGCTAGATGACTTCAAATGAGTGACACTGTTCTGTATTTAGCAGCTCCCAGTCTTGAAATATTATCCTTCACTCTCATATGTTCTTTTACTGGTACTTAAATAATCTTGGTTATTTTTCTGAGACCATAAAGGATATTCTGTACATCTTCTGCAGGCTTGCTTTCCTTCTCGCATCCATAAGTGAGAATGTCCCCAGATACTCAATTCTTAGCCCTGAATTCTAAAATTTTTCTAAGTTTTCTGCATGTGCTATATATTGACAGTGAAGCAAATATTTCTCATTTCAGGTGTTTCTTTTCCATAGGGAAGGAGATCCATTAGCATATCCTGTTCTTTCTATCTTTATCAATCCTTGTGCCTTTTATGGAGATTTGGCTTGATTCTAACGGGCAAAACAAGGAATTTTTCTTAAGACTGGCTCTACCTGTCATAGCCCCTCCCACTCTTCTTTTTTCACTTTTCTTTTCTTTTCACACTCTTCTTTTTCAGTCTGTTATATTCATCTGGACTTTTCATTCAAGACAGTTAGTCATAAAGTAAATGGATTGACTCTGAAAATAAAAAAAAAAAAATCCCTAAAACTAAAAAATTCACAAGAAGACTTAACGAGAATCATAAAAACATCTTTCAACTTTTCATTGATTATTTTTGTATAAAACAATGTAAATTTTCAAATGGGCTGACTATTACAGTATCGGTACAGAAACTTTCTGTGATCCATTAGATGTTTGTACGTTTTGCCTCTAAGCCTCTTTTCAATCCCGGAATCCCTTTGCAGGAGATGACACCTTTGATCATACAAGAGTTTTTCTTTTTTTTTTTCTAGTAGTTTTCTTGCTTTTTTCTCTATTCTGATATTTTCACTAATTTTTCACAGTCCCTAAAGTTCTCTGTAGCCAGTTCTAGGTTTCAAATCCACCTTGAAATTGATGCAGACAGCTAGCCAGTAGCAAATTATCTATGTTTGCTTTACCACATAGCAGTTTGAGGGATAGTGAATCATTTGTTAGGCAAGATTATAATGCCCAAAGCAACTCCACATAAGTGAGAAAGAAGAAACTATTTTTTAGGCTTGCAATTCAAGTTAACTGGACCAGAATAATACAGCTATGGAGGCAATGCCATAAAGTTGTCTGCTCCCAACATAATTTCAAATTTGAAAATATCTATATCCCAAATCCTTAAAGTTACGTTATGTTAAATTATCAGGGTAAAGATGCCAGGCTCTAGCCACTTGAAAAATGATTTCAATTTATATAATTATTTAATTTATGCAAAGATTAAAACTGATATTGTTTGATAGAAATTATTAATTATGTCCTTGACAATGTAGTTCAAGCAATGGAAAGGAATAAAAAATTGTCTGTTTCCACAGAAAGTCACTAGCAAAGCAGAGCTAGAAATCAGACACCTGCAATGAGTTAAATATTCTGAGAATTTCTATATTATGGAAAAACACTCTCTTATGGAAGCTTTTTTAAGAAAATAATAAACATGACAGAATCCTTGTTTCTTAACTATGAGAGACTTATTCTAAATATACATAATAAGTATAGTCTATATTTTAGAAAGTATTAAACTTGAAATATTTAAAACAATATAACATTTTGAACGTATGTTAATTTATTCCCAATAAAATCCCTAATTTGTTTTTAAATATATCTGCTTAAAGAAGGAAGGGTGACTGTATAAAATAAGATTGCAACATAAAGCTACAAGGCTCACGAAAAAAGTAAGAAGAAAACAGAATGAGAAAATAGATACTGGTGGAATTCAAGAAACAGAGAAAGAAGGAAAAATCATCACAGTAATTAATACCATATAAGAAGCAACACAATGGAAAACAAGCACTTTTAAACTATACAATAAGGCCACGGAGAACAAGCCTCAGAGAAAATGAAATAGAAAATGAAATGAAAAATAATACAAAAGTTAAAAAGAATAGATTAATAACAATCACTAGAGCCAACAGGTGACAGCTAACTCACATGTAACAGGTGTCACCACAAAAGAAAACTAAAAAAAGAAAGAAAAATATTTAAAGATTCAATTAGATGAAATTTTCTTGAGCTTAGAGCTAGGAGATTAAAAGAATGCAACATGTCCAAAGAAAAAGTGACAGAAAGAAATCAAACTGAGGTATAAATTAATAGAAATATAGGGTTTTAAAGATTTTTTTTAAATATTTGGACATTTAGACAAAGTACTTAAATAAAATAATCAGACTTTTGTTAATATAGAAAATGGCAGGGTAATTATTACAAAATCCTCATGGAAAGAAAGTATGAGTCCCTCAGAATTTCCTATCCAGAGTAAGAGAAGAGGCAATAGACAATACATTTGCTCATTCAAGATGCAATGATTTTTGTGTATGGTGAGAGATAAGGGTCTAGTTTTATTCTTCGGCATGAGACTCTATTTTCCCAACACTACTTACTGAGAAAAGTTTCTTTTCCCCAGTGTATGTTCTTGGCACCTTAATTGAAAATCAGTTTGCTATAAATATGTGGACTTATTTCTGGGTTCTTTATTTTTTTCCATTGGTCTGTGTGTTTGTTTTTATACCAATACCAGCTGTTTGCTTACTATAGCTTTGTGCTTTTTGTACTACAGTACATTTTGAGGTCAGGTAGTGTGATGCCTCTAGCTTTGTTCTTTTTGCTCAGAATTGTGTTGGTTATTTGATGTTTTTCATGGTTACATGAAATTTCAGACTTTTTTTTATTTTTGTGAAGAACGCCATTGGTGTTTTGATAGGGATTACATTGAATCTGTAGATTGCTTTTGGTAGTATAGTCATTTTACAATTATTATTCTCCCAATCTATGAACCAGGAATATATTTCAATTTTTTGTGTTCTCTTCATTTTTTTAATCAGAGCTTTATAATTTACATTGTAGAGATATTTCACCTCTTTAATTAAGTGTATTCCTAGCAATTATTTTGTGTGACTGTTGTAAATGGGATTGCTTTATTGACATCTTTTTCAGGTAATTCCTGTTATTAGTCAAAAGAAATGCTGACTTTTATGTGTTGATTTTGTACGCTATGACTTTACTGAATGTATTCATCAATTCTAAGCGTATTTTGTGGGATCTAGGTTTTTCGATAGATAAAAAATGATGTCTCCAGAGGGGCAATATGACTTCCTTCTTCCCAAGTTGGATGCCCTCTATGTCTTTCTTCTGCCTAATTGCTCTGCAAGAACTTCCATTACTATATTGAATAAGAGTGGTAAAACTGAGCACCTTTGTCTTTTCAAGTTATTTCTTGTTCAGTGTGACAATACCCACAGGTTTGTAATATATGGCCTTTATTGTGTTGAGGTACATATTTCTATACCTAATTTGTTTAAAGTTCTTACATAAAGGAAAGTTTAATTTTATAAAATGCTTTTTTGCATCTTTGAGATGATCATATAATTTTTTTCTTTATTCTGTGGATGTGATGATGTATCATATTTATCAACGAATCATCCTTGCCCCTTGAGACAAATTCCACTTAGTCATAGTGTATTATCCTCTTGACGTGCTGATGGATTCAGTTTGCTAGTATTTTCTTGAGGATTTTTGCATTTTTTGTTTTCAATCATATGTGGAAGCTAAATAAGCAATCTCATAGAAGTGGAGAGTAGAATAGTGTTAACTGGAGGCTGATAAGCCTAGCAGGGAGGAGGGGATAAGAATTTGGCTAATGGATATAAAATTACAACTAGATAAAAGGAATAAATGTTGGTATTCTACAGCACTGTAGGGTGATTATAGTTAACAATTATTTATTCTCTATTTTTAATAGCTAAAAGAGAGGATTTTGAATGTTCCTTATAAAGAACTAACTATTTGAGATTATGTACATTCTAATTACCCTAATTTGATCATTACACATTGTATACAGGTATAAAAATATCACTGGACCCCCATAGATATGTAAAATTACTATGTAAATTAAAAATAATTTTATAAAAATGCTATAAAACATAGTGATCATAAGTCCTCCTTGAAAAGACCAAGGGGACAAATCAGCCATGGAACACATGAATAAACAAATCTGTGACAAAGGAATAAAGAGATCTGTGACATGAATAAAGAAATCGGTGACAGAAAACTGGCAGTAAACATTGAATATATTTAAATATAGGGCTAAGTTTAAATTTCAATGGAAATTTTTCTTACATAAAAATAAAATTTTAGAAATTATAAATTTATGTTTTATAATTTATATTCTGAAAATATAGAAAAGGTGAGAGGGAAGAGGTATAGGAAGGGAGAGGCAAATATATTTAAAATTAGAAAATTAAGCATTAGAACTATGGACATATATTTTATCTCTACAGGAAGCAACTAGTGAACTAAAAATATAACAACCTAAGAATATAATAAATTAGCCTCAGGAAGGGGAGAAAGCAAGGTAGACGGCAGTAGAAGTATACTTATGTCATTACCTAAAGTGGAGAATTAATACATACTCTCAAAAAATAAAAAATTATACACTATAATATTGCTCTATAAAGTTCACCAAAAAAAAAAAACTGAAATTTTCTGTAAGAGCACATGGCACAAAACAAAGCAAAATAAGAACCATCTTACAGTGAAAGAAAGATGAAAAAGAAAGGTAAGAAGAGAAGATGGGGGGAATCAAACGCAAGAAACACTAGTATCGAAGTGAGGTCAGCAAGATGGTATAATAAGAGGTCCTCCACCTGTAAACTCTCACAATAATAATTTGACAGTCAGCCACCAAATCAAAGTGCCTTGTGGGAGCTTTGGGATCCAGGTAGGAGGGTGCAAAACCCAGCTGAGTCCAAGAATGAGGAAGGTCAATTTGAGAAGGTAGGCCTGTGTCTGAATGGCAGACTTGCTGTTGATGGCCCTGGCTGCAGACACAAAAACAGTTCTGTCCCCATGTGAACTCAGATATAGCCCTAATTTTCCATGCTCTGCCACCAGCAACCTCCAATAAAAGACCTTGGAGAAGCTATACCTGCCCATGTCTTGGGTAACAGGTCCACCAAACTCTGTTCTGGCCATAGATCACGAAGCAGCACGTGACTCTGATTCAGTCCTTCTCAGCTGCAGCCTGGACGCAGCCCTGCTCATCCAGAGACCTGAATGGAGATGCACTCATTCATAACTCTACACCTAAGCCCTACAGACCTCTGCCCACAGAAGCAGCCCTCTGACCCACCACCAGCCCCATTCAGCCATTGTCTGGGGGAAGTCCTGTTTTCCCTACCCATGAACCTGCCATAAGTCCTGCCTGTCTCCTCTCCCAAAGGGAGGCATGCAGATTTTGGTCCTGGCTGGATGATGAAGCAGCTCAATGACTCACAGTTCCAATCCCTCTCGGCCATGGTCCTATTCCCTCAGGAACCTCTCCACTAACCTAGAAGGAGCTTCTTTCCCAAGGACCTAGTGGGAGCTGTACAAACCCACACACCTGAGAACAGGCCCACCATCTGTTGACCCAACTGCAAACTCCAAAGCAAACCATTGCCCTGGTGCCAGCTCTGTCGACCAAGATCCTAGAGGCTGTCCTGTGTACTCTCTACTTTTATGAGATCAACTTTTTTAGATTCCACATATGAATGAGATAATGTGGTATTTGTCTCTCTATGCCTGACTTGTTTTATTATATTTAGCATAATGTTCTCCAGATTCATCCACATTGTCACAAATCACAGGATTTTTTCTTTTCTTTTTTATTATTAAATAACATCCCATTGTATATTTATTCCACTTTTTTTATCATTCATCCATTGATGTATATTTAGGTTGATTTCATATCTGGGCTATTGTGAATAGTGCTGCAATAAATATGAAACTGCAGATACCTCTTTGAAATACTGATTTCATTTCCTTTGGATATACACTCAATAGCGGGGTTGGGGATCTCTTGTCATTTATACATATTAAATTATCCTCCCATATTTTATAGCTAAGAATGAAGACTTTATTTCAAACTTTGTTCCACTCCAGGTGTATATTAATGCTTTATTATTCTTCCCAATAGCATTCAAACATCTTCAAAGTGACATCTGTACTTATAATATCACTCTCACACCTACCAGTTATCTCTCCAGATCTGTATTTGTAATTATTTCCTAAATAGCTATAATTGGTTCCTAGGTACTTCAGACACTTTCTCACTGAAACAAAAGTAATCATCTCTATTCAAACTAGCTCCACCAGATACTACTTAACTCAAATGTTCAAAATGAAAACCTAGGAATTATTTCAGCATCCTCTTCTCTACTCATTTCTTCCCCATGTTTAAGTAATCAATAATCTATCATAATCAGATCTCATACAAATTTTTAAATTTCCTTCTAATTGTTTTAGTCTATACTAATGTTTTATATTCTAAATTACCCAAAAAAACCCTTAAATCGTCTTCTGTCCTTAAATAGTCTTCTGTCCTTTAGGCTTATCCCTTGTAAGAAAGAAGAGTCTCTTAGTAAATAGTATTGGAAAGCCATATGCAGAAGAATAAAACTAGGCTTCTATCCCTCACCATATACAAAAATAAACTCAAAGTGGATTAAAGATGTAAATGTATGACTCCAAATTATGAAACAACTAGAAAAAAATCAGGGAAGAGCTCCATGACATTGATCTAGGCAACAATTTTTTGAATATGACCTCAAAAGCACAAGAAACAAAAGTAAAAATAGACAAATGGGATTACATCATACTAAAATACTTCTACACAACAAAGGAAACAACAGAGTGAAGACACAGCCTACAGAATGGGAGAAAATATTTATAAACTATACCTCTGTTAAGGGGCTAATATTCAAAATATACAAGGAACTCAAACAACTCAATGGCAATAAAACAATCCAGTTAAAAATGGGCAAAAATTTCATTAGACAAAATGAAAATTTAATAAAGAAATAGAAACTATTTTTAAAAATCAAACAGAAATCCTAGAGCTTAAGCATATGACAGAACAGAAAAATGTAATTAAGAGTTTCAACAGCACACTGGATTATTTAGAAAACACAATTACCAAACTCAAAGACAGGTCTCTGAAATTAGCTTAAATTCACCAGTTAGAGGAACACTAACAATCAAAAGAATAAAAAAGAGTGAAGGGTGTATATGAGACCAATAGGACATAATCAAATGAATGAATATGCATATAATGAAAGCCCTAGAATAAAACAGAGAGAGAGAGAGAGAAGAGGAGAAAGAGAGAGAGAGAGAAAGGAACAGACAGTTTATGTAAAGAAATAATAACTCAATATTTCCTAAACCTTGGGATGAATATAGTTGCCCAGAATTACGATGCTCCAAGTTTCTCAAGTAAGATCCACCCAAAGATTACCCTGAGACACATTATATTAAAAGTCAATGACAGAGAGAAAATTTTGAAAGCAGCAAAATAAAATTGATTTGTCATATACAAAAGAAACCACCCACCCACTCAAGGCTATCAATGGATTTCTCAGTAGAAACTCCACATTCCAGGATGGTGTGGGATGATATAATCAAAGTGTGGGAAAAATAAACCTACCAAACAAGAACCATATAATTGGAAAATCTGTTCCTCAGAAATGAACAGAAATAAAAAAGTTCCTGGCCAGGCGTGGTGGTTCACCCCTGTAATCCAAGCACTTTGGGAGGCCAAGGCAGGTAGATCTCTTGAGGCCATGAGTTGGAGACCAGACTGGCCAACATGGCAAAACCCCGGCTCTACTAAAAATACAAAAATTACCTAGGCATGGTAGCAAACGCTTGTAATCCCTGCTACTTGGGAGGCTGAGGGAGGAGAATTGCTTGACCCCAGGAGGTGAAGATTGCAGTGACCCGAAATTGCACCACTGCACTCCAGCCTGGGTGACAGAGCGACTCTGTCTCAAAAAAAAAAAAAAAAAAAAGAAGTCCCTTATAAACAAAAGCTAAGGGAGTTCATTTCCACTAGACCTGCCTTAAAACAAAAGGATGCTAAGTAACAACATGAAAACACATGAAATTATAAAAATCATTGTTAAACATAAACATATACTCAAATTTAGAATACTAGTGTAACAGTGTTGCATAAATCAATTTTAACTCTAGCATAAAAATAAAAAGACAAGAGTATTAATAATAACTGTGGCTGCAATAATTTGTTGATGATACACAATATGAAAGATATATGGTGTGAGAGCAACAGCATAAAATGTGGGGAGGAGTAAAAGTGTCAAGCTTTTGTATGTGATTGAAGTTTAGCTGTTTTCAGTTTAAAATAAACTGTGTAACTATAAAATGCTCTATGTAAGCCTCATGGTAATCACAAAGAAAACTTCAAGCAGATACAGAAAAGATAAAGAAAAAAGAATTAAAGTGTATTACTACAAAATATTAATAATCTCAAAAGAAGACAGCCAGAAAAAAAAGGCAGTGGGTTGTTGGAGAGAAGCTACAAAGCAGTCAGAAAACACAGTGGCAATTGTATATCCTTACATATGAATAATTATTTAAATCTAAGTGCATTAAATTTTTAATAAAAAATACAGAATGGATGAATGAAATAATAAACAAGATCCAACAATATGTTGCCTACAAGACATTCACCTTAGTTTAAAGGACACACATAGACTGAAACGGAAGGCATGGAAAATGATGTTTTATTCAAATGGTAACCAAAACAGAGCAATGGTGGGAATACTTATCTCAGACAAAATAGACTTTAAATCAAAAACTGTAACAAGAGACAAAGAATATCTCTTTATAATGATACAGTGGTAATTATTGCAAGAGGATATATCAATTGTAAACATATAGGCATACAACACTGGAACATCTGAGTACAAACAAAAATATTGACAGAACTGAAGTGAGAGATAGGCAGCAATATAACAGTAGTAGGGACCTACAATATTCCACTTTCACCAGTAGATAAATCATTCATAAAGAAAATCAATTTAAAAAACAGAGAACTTAAGTACTATAGACCAAAAGCACCTAACAGGCGTTGCAGAGCGTTGCATCAAACAGCAGCAGAATATACATTTTCCTGAAGCATATCTGGAACACTTTCCAGGAGAGATCATGTGTTAGGCCACAAAACAACTCTTAAAAAATTTAAGAAGATTGAAATCATATGGAGTATCTTTTTTGACCACAATGGTATAATACTGGAAATCAATAACAGGAGGACTCTTGGAAAATTCACAAATAAGTGGAAATTAAACAACACCCTTCTGAACAACCAATAGGTCAAAGAACTCAAGTGGGAAGTAAAAATGTATCTTGAGACAAATAAAAGTGAAAACATAACATACCAAAACTAATGGGAAGCAGCAAAAGTAGCATGAAAGAGAAATACGCAATGATAAATGTCTACATTAAAAAAGAAATATCTCAAAAAAACAGCCTCTCCTTATATGTCAAGAAACTAGAAAAAGAACAAACTAAGCCCACAGTTAACAGGAGAAAGTAATAAAGATTAAAGCAGAAATAAATAGAGACTAGAAAGACAATTGAAAAGATTTTTTTAAAAAACTGTGTTTTTTAAAAAAGATAAACACAATTGCCAAGTCTTTAGCTTGACTAATAAAAAAGAATAAAATTATATTGTAAGAGGAGATATTATACTTTAATAGAAACACAAAAAATCATAAGAGACTACTATGAAAATTATATTCCAACAAATTGGATAATCCAGGAAAACATCAATAAGTTCCACAATAATGGATGTTTTAAATACAACTAACCAAGACTAAATTATGAAAAAAATAGAAAATCTGAACCAGAGCAATAATAACTAAAGGATCAAAGCAGTAATCAAAAACCTTCCAACAAAGAAAAGTCCAGGACCAGATGGCCTCACAGACGAATTTTACAAATAGTTAAAGAATTAATGCCAATCCTTCTCAATTTTTCAAAATCTAAAGAAGGGGAACAGTTCCAAACGAATTTTATGAAGCCAGCATTACCCTCATACCAAAACCAGTAAGGACAGTACAATAAAAGAAAATTGCAGGCCAATATTCCTAATTAACATAGATGCAAAAATCTTCAATAAAATACTAGCAAATCAATTTCAAGAGCATGATAAAAGGATGATACACCATGATCAATTGGGTTTTATTCCTGTGATGCAAGGATGTTTCAACATATACAAATCAATAAAAATGATGCATTACCTTAAGATAATGCAAGATACAAATCACATGAGCATCTCAATAGATGCAGAAAAAACATTTGACAAAACTCAACATCCTTTTATGAGAAAAATTCTCAACAAGTTAGGAATAGAAATAATGTACCCTAACATAATAAACACCTTATAAAACAAGCCCATAGCTAATACTATACTCAATGGCGAAAAATATTTCTCCTAAGATCTGGAATAATACAAGGGTACTCACTCTTATTTATTTTATTCAACATAGTAGTAAACTCCCTGGCCAGAGAAGTTGGCAAGAAAAAGAAAGGAAAGGCATCCAAATTTAAAAGAAAGCAGCTAAATCTTCTGTGTACTGATGATACGACTTTATATATAAAATTTCCTGAAACTCCATCCAAAACAATTAGAACTAATAAAGAATTGCAGGGTACAAAATTAACATATAAAAATCAGATGTGTTTCTGTTATGAACTATTTAAAAATGAAATTTCAATAGCATTCCAAAAAGCAAATATGTAGGAATAAACTTAACCAAGAAGGTGAAAGACCTGTACACTGAAAACTATAAAACACTGATGAAAGAAATTAAATGAGACACAAATAAAATGGAAAGGCCTCCTGTGTTCATGGGTTGGAAGACTTAAAATGTTCATACCATCAAAAACAATCTACAGATTCAATGTTACCCCATAAAAAAATCCAATCATATTTTGTACAGAAATACAAAAAAAAATGCTAAAATTTATGTGGAACCACAAAAGACCCAGGACAGGCAAAGTGATCTAGAGAAAGAAGAAAAAACTGGAAGCCATACACTTTCTGATTTCAAAATACATTGCAAAGAAACAGTAATTTAAAACAGTATGTTCCTGTCACAAAGACACATAGGTCAATGGAGCAAAACAGAGATGCCAGAATTATACCCGTACATATGCAGTCAAGTGATTTTTGACAAAGGCGCCAATAAAAGACAATTTAAAAAGACAGTCTCTTCAATAAATAGTGTTGAGAAAACAGGATGTTCACATATAAAAGAGTGAAATTGGATTTTTATTGTGTACCATACACAAAAATGAGCTTGTAATGGGTTAAAGACTTAAATGTAAAAATCTGAAGCCATAAAACTTCTAAAAGGAAACATAATAAATAATCTCTTTGACATTGGTCTTGACAGCGATTTTTGGATATGACACCAAAAGTGCAGGAAAGAAAAGGAAAAATGTATAAGCTATATCAAACTAAAAAGTTTCTGCACAGAAATGGAAACAATCAGCAAAATTAAAATGTCAACCCACAGAATAAAAGAAAATACTTGCAGACTATATATCTAATAAGGTGTTAATATCCAAAATATATAAAGAATGAATACAACTTAACAGCAAACCAACAAACAAAAACCAAATAACCTAATTTTAAAAAGAGAAAAGGATCTGAATAGATACTTTTCAAAAGAAGACATACAAATAGCCAACATGTTTATGAAAGCATCCTCAGCATCACTTATCATCAGAGAAATACATCTCAAAACCACCGTAAGACAATATCCTACATTTGTTAGGACAGCTATTATCAAAACAAACAAGCAAATCAACAGATAAGTGAAGGCTAGAGTGTGAAGAATAGGGAGCCTGTGTACACTGTTAGCAGGAATTTAAATTAGTGCAGTAATTTATAGAAAACAGTATGGATATTTCTCAAAAAAATAAAAATAACACTACTCTATGATTCAGCAATTCCACTTCTGTGTATATAGCCAAAGGAAATAAAATCAGTATCTCAAAGGGGCATTCTTACTCCCACGTTCACTGCAGCATTATTCATAATATCCGAGATGCAAAAACAATCTGTTTGTCAATGGATGAATGAATAAATAAAATACATACATATATACACACATATGCAAAATAAAATATTATTTATCCATAAAAAGGGAACCCCTGCCATTTGCAACAACATGGATGAACCTGGAGGCTACTATGCTAAGTGAAATAAGTCAAGGAGAGAAATAAAAATACTGTACTATCTCACGTATTGTGGGGTTTTAAAAAGGGAAATCCACAGAAACAGAGTAGAATGGTGAATGCCAGGGACTGGGTGTGAGGGAATGGGGAGGTGTTGGTCAAAGGGTACAAGTTGTAAGATGAATAAATTCTAGGAATCTAACATACAGCATGGTGACTTTAGTTAAGAATAAAGTATCATAGGCCGGGTGGAGTGGCTCACGCCTGTAATTCCAGCACTTTGGGAGGCTGAGGCAGGTGGATCACGAGGTCGAGAGACTGAGACCATCCTGGCCAATATGGTGAAACCCCATCTCTACTAAAAATACAAAAATTAGCTGGGCGCGGTGGCACGTGCCTGTAGTCCCAGCTTCTGTGGAGGCTGAGGCAGGAGAATTGCTTGAACCTAGGAGGCAGAGGTTATAATGAGCTGAGATGGTGCCACTTCACTCCAGCCTGGTGACAGAGCGAGACTCCGTCTCAAAAAAAAAAAAAAAAAAAAAAGAATACTGTATTGTATACTCAAAATTTGCTGAGAGTAGGTCTTAGATGCTTTTACCTCACACACACAAATGGTAACTTTGTGAGGTGATGAATGTGTTAGCTTGATTATGGTAATCATTTCACCATATCAAATCATTTCACTATATCAAATCATCATGTTTTACACCTTAAATGCAAACAATTTTTATTTGTCAATTGTACCTTAATAAAGTTGAAAAAAGAAAGTAGCATAAAGAAGACAACAAAAAGAAAGATGATAATGCTTAGATCAAATTCACCTATAATAAAAATTAGATAAATATGTTATTCTAACATATACATTTGGAGATTAAGCTTAGCTTACACAGTAAAACCAAGCTATGTGGTTCAGGTAAGAGGTAGTGTCATGACATGGTCATGAGGACACATGTACAACAGTGGCACTACATTCTGAAAATGTGAAATGAAATATGAATTGTCAACAAAACTCATAGGCAGAGAAGAAACAAAGTGCTTTAGACCTCATCTTTTCTGCCATTTTGTAGCAAAGTATATTTCTGGACTTGACACACCATTGAAAAGGTTATATGAGAGGAAACATGTCCCAAAACACTTTCATATTTACAGAGAAAGGAGGGAAGCAACCATGGGGAATCTTCTAATCAAGGAAATGGCCTTACTAAGCAAGGTCTCCACAGCTCTAACTTACATCAATTTGTTTGTTCAGTCATATCAATTAAGTATTAGAAATAGGTGTTAGTTTGGGCTGCTTGAAACCATTTATTTCTCATGGTTCTGGGGATTGGAAACCTGACATCAGGGTGCCTAGAAGGTCAGGTTCTTGATGAGGCCCCTCTTTTTGCTTATGTTCTCACGTGGTCATTCCTTGATGCCAAGGTGAGGTCTTACATCTTTCCCTCTTTTTATAAGGGTATTTATCATGGGCCTCCACTCACATGACCTCATCTAAACCTAATTCTCTCCCAAAAGTCCCATGTCCTATCTTGGGGATAAAGCCTCTCTCTCTATGTCTCTCTCTCTCTCTCTCTCTGTCTCTGTCTCTGTCTCTCTCTCTCTCTCTATATATATATATATGAAAACACACACATATACGTGTGTGTGTGTGTGTGTCTATCTCAGATTAAATTTAAATTTACTGATCCAGCTTCTTGCTCAACTACCTAAAGGTGACAGGAGATAAGTCTCCTTCAGGGCATTAGAGTTTATATCCCTAAAAATATCCAAATCAATATTAGCTGGGTGTGGTGGCATATGCCTTTAATCCCAGCTACTGGGGAGGCTGAGGCAGGAGAATCACTTGAACCCGGGAAATGGAGGTTGCAGTGAGCCGAGATCATGCCACTGCAGTCCAGCCTGGGCGACAGAGAAGGACTCTGTCTAAAAAGAAAACAAAAACAATCTGAGTCTAAATTAATCAAAAGGTTAAAATTCAAAGGATATGTCTAATGAATATATACAGGAGACAAGAGCAAATATTCAAATATCACTTCTTGGTACAATACGAAGGTTTAAACTCAGAACAAATCACATTAAGAAATGGCTTATAAAAATTTATAATAGTAAAGGTATAATCCACAAAAATTTCTAACCTTTATGTTCAGCTGTTCTAAAACATTCATGACAATCAACCTCGTATTAAAATATAAGTACATCATCAATTAATTTACCAAAGTAGAAATAGTATAAATGGTATTATGTGATCATAACATAAGGTAACCAGAAATTAATAGCATTATTATAGAGCAAAGGAAATGAATAAACATGTGAAAATGCTCCATCTGGAAATAATGATAACAACAATAATAATATTAATAATAAACTATCTTAAAATCTTAGGTTGGAGAGAATTAAAATAAAGTTACAAAACATTTAGAGACTTTTTTGTCTCAGTCAGGTTTGTGAATTTATATAAGGAAATATAAGTAAAGCAATAAAGATAAATGCCTGGTCTTTAAAAATGGATCTATAAGTGCTTGTTTTTTATCATAAACTGATGATGATATTGATTAGTATTATTATGAAAGAGTTGACAATGTTTTATAAATTTTGTATTGGTAGCTCTTTGGACAATTTTTATCACTTTTAGGCATCACAAGTATTTGATAATTTTTTTCCAGAATCTAGAATGTGCTCAGGAACTGAGAGTCCAGCACACTGAGTGGCCAGTTTTTGAATAACAACATGTGTGAGACAAAACAAAGTATCAGGGTAAATTAGAATTTCCTCCTTCTTAGTGTTGTAATTACCTAATCAAAATATTTTTAAATTGTACATACATATAATTTTATACATGAATCAATGTATTAAGTGAACTCCATGAGAGAAAATCAAGTTCATTTTTATTTATTTGTTTTTCTAGAGACAGGGTCTTACAATGTTGCCCAGGCTAGAGTGCACTGGCTATTCATAGGCATGATTGTTGCACACTACAGCCTTGAACTCCTGGGATCAAATGATCTTCCTGTCTCAGCTTCCTGAGTAGCTTGGGCTACAAATGTGTGCTATATTTAGTATTTTTATATCTAACCATTAACCTAGCAACCAATTGGTAGGAAAGAAATATTAAATGTATAACTAATATTGGATAACAAATCGTAGTAACAAAAAATAATTCTAGGAAATTGTTTGCTGCCCTAAAAATGAGATTCACTTTTATTTTTATTATTGGTTTTACCCACATCGGATTTCTGCAAGAAAATCCGATGTGGGTAAAAGTGGGACAGTAATCACCACAGTATAATGCAAAAAGACATGGGTCTCCAGCTTCCCAGCTCTTGCTTTCCACCACAGTGAAGGTAGTGAGCCAGGAAGATTTAGAGGGGCAGGCGCCTTCATGTTTACTTTTCCTGATCTATCCACACCACCTAGTACAGTGTAAGGCATCTAACAAGACCTTGTTCTTATTTATTGATAAGAGCAAATGAAAAAGGAAATAAATGTTGACATTGATGCATACATTCCACTTCTCAGGTTTCAAATTGGGTGATGTGTCTTTTACATAAGATACAAACTCTTTTACATAAGATACAAACTTTATAATTAGCTTGTTTGAAAATATCTAGCTAATAGTTAAACACCTAACAGTTAGCCATGTAACTAATATAGTGAAAATTTGCTTTAAAACCATAATTAAAATTTTTTTCATTCTTCCTTGTCTGGTTAAGTTGCTCTCCTCCTTTATAGTTAGTAGCTTCTCCATGTTTTTACCATTTAACCTTCCCCCAAAAGCCCCTTGATGATGGGGCCTCTGTTCATATCTTTGGTTTCTGTATTAGCCTGTTCTCACACTGCTATAAAGACATACCCAAGACTGGGTAACTTATAAAGCAAAGAGATTTAAATGACTCACAGTTCTTCATGGCTAGGGAAGCCTCAGAAAACTTAGAATTATGGTGGAAGAGGATAGAGAAGCAAAGGCACATCTTACATGGAGGCAGCCTAGAGAGAGAATGAACAAGTGAAAGGGGAAGAGCTCCTTATAAAACCATCAGATCTCATGAGAATTCACTCCTTATCATGAGAATAGCAGGAGAGAAACTGCTCCCTTGATCAAATCACCTCCCATCACATCTTGCTCTCAATAAGTGGGGATTATGGGGATTACAATTTCAGATGAGATTTGGGTGGGGACACAGAGCCAAACCATATCAGTTTCACTCGGTTTTGTAAGTTTACCATTAATCCTTGCAACTGCTGAGCTCTCTGCCTAAAATTAAAACAAATATTTGCTCAATAAGTGAATTTAAAAATTGATACTTTAAGAGTCCAAATCTCTGTTTAAGAAACAAAATTGATGAATCTTTAAGTTTTTAAAATGTCTGTCTCACGTTTTGCTTATTAACTATTTCATTGCATATGAAGCAACATAGAACTACTTTTCTTCTAAGGTTAATATTGCAAACTCCAATTCTAGTCCATTACATTACCATGCAATTATCTTTCTTTTTCACAACCTTACACTATAAGTGAGTGATATTTCAATGCAATTATCAGGAAATAAGAGGAAAAGAGATAATAGTCTGATTAGGCAGCAGTGTGGAATGGAAGGGGTCTCTTAGGATTGTGACTGTGATAAACCTTCTCTGAGATGCTGCTTGGCTCACATTGCAAAGAGCTTAACCCTGCAACATTCTTCAGTGTTTTCAGAGCACAAATATATGAATAATTAGGATACCAAAATATGAAACAGAAATAATTTTGACTTAAATTTCCACTTAGTGGTACAAATGATTTAATTTGTAAAGCACTGAAATGTAATTTGGGGGCATTTATTGAAATAAATACTATTAATTAAAGCTTGAAATAAATATGGAAATGTCTCTTAAGTGACATAAATCAAAGCAAATTTTGAGAGTGACATCATGATAAAATGTTCAGCAAGTGCCAGTCTCATGGAAGCAGCCTGAGATTGTGATACAGTGAATTTATTTATGCTGGTTCTACTTTATTATTATTCAAACTGTAAATATATATATATAGTAAATATATATAAATAGATACATATACAGTAATATATAAATTGTAAATATATATATACATATATATATCTATCTATCTTACAATTTGAGGATACCTGTATTAGTCTGCTCACACACTGCTATGAAGAAATACCAGAGACTGGGTAATTTATAAAGGAAAGAGGCTTAATTGACTCACAGTTCTGCATTGCTGGACAGACCTCAGGAAATTTACAATCAATGCAGAAGGCAAAGGAGAAACAGACACCTTCTTTACAGGGTGCCTGGACAGTGTGAGTAAAAGCAGGGAAAACACCAGATGCTTATTAAACGATCAGATTTCATGAGACTCACTCACTATCACAAGAACAGCATGGGGGAACCACCCCCATGATCCAATCACTTCCACCCTTGGTCCCACCCTTAGCATATGGAGATTATGGGAATTATGTGGATTACAATTCCAGATGAGATTTTGGGTGGGGACACCTCCAAACCATATCATTTGACCCCTGGCCCCTCCCAAATCTCATGTCCTCATATTTCAAAACACAATCAAGCCTTTCTAACAGTCCCCCCAAAGTCTTAAATTATTCCAACATTAACCCAAATATCCAAGTCCAAAGTCTCAACTGAGACAAAGCAAGTCCATTCCACCTACAAGCCTGTAAAATCATAAGCAAGCAGTAACTTCCTAGATACAATGGAGGTACAGGCACTGAGTAAATATACCCATTTCAAATGGGAGAAATTGGCCAAAATGAAGGAGCTATAGGCTCCATGCAATTCCAAAATCCAGTGGAGCAGTCAAATCTTAAACCTCCAAAACAATCTCCTTTGACTTCAACCTTCACATCCAAGTCACACTAATCCAATAGGTGGGCTCCCACAGCCTTGGATAGCTCCACCTCTGTGTCTTTGCAGGATACAGCCCCCCTCCCGCTGCTTTCATGTGCTGATGTTGAATGCCTGCATCTTTTCCAGGTGCACAGTGTAAGCTGTTGGTGGATCTACAGTTCTGGGGTCTGGAGGACAGTGGTCCCCTTCTCACAGCTCCACTAGGCAGTGCCACAAAGGGGACTCTGTGTGGGGGCTCTGACCCCACATGTCCCCTTTGCACTGCTCTAGTAGAGTTTCTCCATGAGGGCTCCAACCCTGCAGCAAACTTCTGTCTGAACATCCAAGCCTTTCCATACATCCTCTGAAATCTAGGCAGAGGTTCCCAAATCTCAATTCATGACTTCTGTGTATCTGCAGGTTCCACACCATGTATAAGCCACCAAGGCTTGGGGCTTGCACCATCTGAAACAATGGCCTGAGATATATATTTTCCCCTTTTAGCTGTGGCTGAGATGTAGAGCACCAAGTCCCAAGACCGTACAAAGCAGCAAAGCCCTGGGCCTAGCCCATGAAACCATTTTTTGCTCCTAGGTCTCTGGGCCTGTGATGGGAGGGGCTGTCATGAAAGCCTCTGATATGCCCTGGAGACATTTTCTCTATTGTCTTGTCAATTAACATTTGGCTCCTAGTTACTTATGCAAATTTCTGCAGCCTGCTTGAATTTCTCATTAGAAAATATTTGTTTGTTTGTTTTTTCTGTCACATCATCAGGCTACAAATTTTTCAAACTTTTATGCTCTGCTTCCTCTCTTGAACACTTTCTGGCTTAGAAATATCTTCCACCAGATACCCTAAATCATTCTCTCAAGTTCAAAGTTCCACAGATCTCTAGGGCAGGGGCAAAATGTCACCAGTCTCTTTGCTAAAGCATAGCAAGTGTCACCTTTACTCTAGCTCCCAACAAGTTTCTCATCTCCATCTGACAGCACCTCAGCTTGGACTTCATTGTCCATATCATTATAAGCATTTTGGTCGAAGCCATTCAACAAGTCTCCAGGAAGTCCCAAACTTTGCCTCTCTTTTTCTGAGCCCTCCAAACTGCTCCAACCTCTGCCTGTTTCCCAGTTCTAAAGTTGCTTCCACCTTTTTGGATATCTTTATAGCAGCACCCCACTTCTGGTAACAATTTATTAGCCTGTTCTCACACTGCTATGAAGAAATACCAGAGACAGAGACTGGGTAATTTATAAAGGAAAGAGGTTTAATTCACTCACAGTTATGCATGGCTGCGGAAGCCTCAGGAAACTTATAATTATGGCAGAAGGCAAAGGAGAAAGAGGCACCTTCTTCACAGGATGGCAGGACAGAGTGAGTGCAAGCAGGGGAAATGCCAGATGCTTATTGAACCATCAGATCTCATGAGACTCACTCACTATCACAAGAACAGCCTGAGGGAAACCACCCCCCGATCCAATCACTTCTACCCTTGGTCCCACCCTTGATACATGAGCATTCTGAGAATTATGGGGGTTACATTTCAAGATGAGAATTTGGGTGGGGACACAGTCAAACCATATCAATGCCAAAAAACAAATCATAGGTTATAGAACCCAAAGCTTATCATTAAATGATTAAAAGCTAAAATAAAATATGAATGAGCCAATATATATGATTTTTAAACCTAATTCCAGCCAACTACTTTAATAACTACATGAGGAGCAAAACCTCACATAGAATGGTTTTACTAAAGTGTAGATCTCATTCCATCCCAAATTCCACTTATTAATGTGTTGGTAAAACTAACAGGCTATTTAAGCAGAGAACAATCAAAGCTATTTATTTCTGGTTATAGTAAACACAGAAGCAGATTCAGATGATAACATAGCATTTATAAAATAGCAGCAGTTTCATATTTACTGAGCACTTACTATGTGCCAGATACCTTTGTACAAATTGTATGTGTACTAAGTTAGGTCTTCTGTTATGTTATTCTCACAACAATCTCTTAAAGTATGTATTATTATATTGTTATCTCTCTCAGATAAATAGTTTATTATTTTGCCTAAGCTCACTTAACTAGTAAATAGACTATTAACACAGAAAATCAGACTCAAGGGCCTGTGCTCTTAACCACAATATTGTACCTGATTGTATCAGGATACACCTGCTTGAAGAGGTCACAAGAGGCTACCTGATTATAAGAAGGCTCATAAAAAATTGATTTGTGATCCAGCTGATGATAAGGCATATTAAACTTGCCAGCAAACTTAGATATTACCACTTGCACATGGCTCTTTCTGATGGATAGTTTGAACAAAACCCCAAATTAGGTTGAATCATAATTCTATTATGAATGTGGAATCAGAACAAGAGAGATCTAGTATTACTAAACATATTCTTTCAAGATTCAATAGGATGGTGAATAGGTTATTTACACTTAGATTTTTTTATAAAAGGTACTAGTCATTTATAGTTCTTTTTCCATGATATTCTTTTTGTATTAATAGACATTATAATATTTTCCCCTCATATTAATACTTTTGTGACTCCTTATCTCCTTTAAATAATTGATGAAGAATTTTTTTATTTGCTTGGTAGATCTTTCTCCATCCCTTTATTTTGAGCCTATGTGTGTCTGCACGTGAGATGGGTCTCCTGAATACAGCACACTGATGGGTCTTGACTCTTTATCCAATTTGCCAGTGTGTGTCTTTTAATTGGGGCATTTAGCCCATTTACATTTAAGGTTAATATTGTTATGTGTGAAATTTATCCTGTCATTATGATGTTAGCTGGTTATTTTGCAAGTTAATTGATGCAGTTTCTTCATAGCATCGGTAGTCTTTACAATTTGGCATGTTTTTGCAGTGGCTGGTACCGGTTATTCCTTTCCATGTCTAGTGCTTCCTTTAGGAGCTCTTGTAAGGCAGGGCTGATGGTGACAAAATCTCTCAGCATTTGCTTGTCTGTAAAGGATTTTATTTCTCCTTCATTTTTGAAGCTTAGTTTGGCTGGATATGAAATAAATATTTTTTCCTTCATTTCAACGTTGGTGAATCTGATAATTATGTGTCTTGGGGTTGCTCTTCTTGAGGAGTATCTTTGTGGTGTTCTCTGTATTTCCTGAATTTGAACTTTGGCCTGCTTTGCTAGATTGGGGAAGTTCTCCTGGATAATATCCTGAAGAGTGTTTTCCAACTTGGTACCATTCTCCCTGTCACTTTCAGGGACACAAATCAAACGTAGATTTGGTCTTTCACATAGTCCCATATTTCTTGGAGGCTTTGTTCATTCCTTTGTTCATTTCTTTTCACTCTTTTTTTCTCTAAACTTTTCTTATTGCTTTATTTCATTAATTTGATTTGCAATCACTGATATCCTTTCTTCCACTCAATTGAATCGATTGTTGAAGCTTGTGCATGCATCACAAAGTTCTTGTGCCATGGTTTTCAGCTCCATCAGGTCATTTAAGGTCTTCTCTACACTGTTTATTCTAGTTGGCCATTTGTCTAACCTTTTTTCAAGGTTTTTAGCTTCTTTGCAATGGGTTAGAACATGCTTCTTTAGCTTGGAGAAGTTTGTTATTACTGGCCTTCTGAAACCTACTTCTGTCAGCTCGTCAAAGTCATTCTCCATTCAGCTTTGTTCTGTTGCTGGCAAGGAGCTGCAATCGTTTGGAGAAGAGGCACTCTAATTTTTAGAATTTTCAACTTTTCTGCTCTGGTTTCTACCCATCTTTGTGGTTTTATCTAACTTTGGTCTTTGATGTTGGTGACCTACAGATGAAGTTCTTGAGCGAATATTCTTTTTGTTGATGTTGATGCTATTCCTTTCTGTTTGTTAGTTTTCCTTCTAACAGTCAGGTCCCTCAGCTGCAGATCTGTTGGAGTTTGCTGGAGATCCACTCCAGACCCTATTTGCCTGGGTATCATCAGCGGAGGCTGCAGCACACCAAATATTGCAGAACAGCAAATATTGCTGCCTGATCCTTCCTCTGGAAGCTGTGTCCCAGAGGGACACCCACCTGTATGAGGTGTCTGTCAGCCCCTACTGGGAGGTGTCTCCCAGTTAGGCTACACAGGGGTCAGGCACCCACTTGAGGAGGCAGTCTGTCCATTCTCAGAGCACAGTCACCGTGCTGGGAGAACCACTGCTCTCTTCAGAGCTGATTTGGCTCTCTGTTTGTCTGTTAATAGTGTATAGCAATGCTTGTGATTTTTGCACATTGATTTTGTATCCTGAGACTTTGCTGAAGTTGCTTATCAGCTTAAGGAGATTTCAGGCTGAGAAGATGGGGTTTTCTAAATATACTGTCATGCTATCTGCAAACAGGGACAATTCGACTTCCTCTTTTCCTAATTGAATACCCTTTATTTCTTTCTCTTAACTGATTGCCCTGGCCAGAACTTCCAACACTATGTTGAATAGGAGTCTTGTGCCAGTTTTCAAAGGGAATGCTTCTAGTTTCTGCCCATTCAGTGTGATGTTGGCTGTGGGTTTGTCATAAATAGCTCTTATTATTTTGAGATATGTCCCATCAATACCTAATTTATTGAGAGTTTTTAGCATGAAGGGCTGTTGAATTTTGTCAAAGGCCTTTTCTGCATCTATTGAGATAATAATGTGGTTTTTGTCTTTGGTCCTGTTTATGTGATGGATTATGTTTATTGATTTGTGTATGTATGTTCAACCAAACTTGCATCCCTGGGATGAAGCCAGCTTCATCATGGTGGATAAGCTTTTTGATATGCCTCTGGATTTGGTTTGCCAGTATTTTATTGAGAATGTTCACAGCGATGTTCATCAGGGATATTGGTCTAAAATTCTCTTTTTTTTGTTGTGTCTCTGGCAGGCTTTGGTATCAGGATAATGCTGGCCTCATAAAATGAGTTAGGGAGGATTCTGTCTTTTTCTATTGATTGGAATAGTTTCAGAAGGAATGGTACCAGCTCCTCTTTGTACCTGTGGTAAAATTCAGCTGTGAATCCATCTGGTTATGGACTTTTTTGGTTGGTAGGCTATTAATTACTGCCTCAATTTCAGAGCCAGTTATTGGTCTATTCAGAGATTCAACTTCTTCCTGGTTTAGTCTTGGGAGGGTGTATGTGTCCAGGAATTTATCCATTTCTTCTGTATTTTCTAGTTTATTTGTGTAGAGGTGTTTATAGTATTCTCTGATGGTAGCTTGTATTTCTGTGGGATTGGTGGTGATATCCCCTTTATCATTTTTTATTGTGTATATTTGATTCTTCTCTCTTTTCTTCTTTATTAGTCTTGCTAGCAGTCTATCAATTTTGTTGATTGTTTCAAAAAACCAAATCCTGGATTCATTGATTTTGTGAAGGGTTTTTTGTGTCTCTATCTCCTTCAGTTCTGCTCTGATCTTAGTTATTTCTTGCCTTCTGCTAGTTTTTGAATGTGTTTGCTCTTGCTTCTGTAGTTCTTTTAATTGTGAAGTTAGGGTGTCGATTTTAGATCATTCCTGCTTTCTCTTGTAGACATTTAGTGCTATGAATTTTCCTCTACTCACTGCTTTAAATGTGTCCTAGAGATTCTGACACATTTTGTCTTTGTTCTCCTTGGTTTCAAAGAACATCTTTATTTCTGCCTTCATTTCGTTATTTACCCAGTAGTCATTCAGGAGCAGGTTGTTCAGCTTCCACGTAGTTGTGTGGTTTTGAATGAGTTTCTTAATCCTGAGGTCTAATTTGATTGCACTGTGGTCTGAGAGACAGTTTGTTACGATTTCTGTTCTTTTACATTTGCTGAGGAGTGCTTTACTTCCAATTATGTGGTCAATTTTAGAATAGGAGTGATGTGGTGCTGAGAAGAATATATATTCTGTTGATTTGGAGTGGAGAGTTCTGTAGATGTCTATTAGATCTGCTTGGTGCAGAGCTGAGTTCAAGCCCTGGATATCCTTGTTAACCTTCTGTCTCGTTGATCTGTCTAATATTGACAGTGGGGTGTTAAAGTTTCCCATTATTATTGTGTGGGAGTCTAAGTCTCTTTAAAGGTCTCTGAGGACTTGCTTTATGAATCTGGGTGCTCCTGTATTGGGTGCATATATATTTAGGATAGTTAGCTCTTCTTGTTGAATTGATCTCTTTACCATTATGTAATGGCCTTCTTTGTCTCTTTTGATCTTTGTGGTTTAAAGTCTGTTTTATCACAGACTAGGATTGCAACCCCTGCTTTTTTAAATTTATTTAAGACCTTTCACTTTTGGCAATAAAATCTACAAATTTATTTTTATTAACAATTGTCTTTATCATTATCTTTGTCTCTACCATGTATAGTTCAAAAACTCAAGTTATGCTCTTCCATAACTTAGTTGATGTAACCCTATGGGTTCTGAATGAAATTCAAAAAATATTGACTCTAAAGGGTAAAATGAATATTATCCTGAAATACCAAACTAAGTATCTAGTAATGACTTAGAGTCTTGAAACATATCTGAAAAGGTGTCAGAAATTAAAAGAATTCAAAACTACAAGAAGAATCAGAAATGTAGACAATTTTGTTTAGTACAATAAGTCAAAAATGTGCACATGTACCCTAAAACCCAAAGTATAATAATAATAAATAAATAAATAAATATATAAATAAAATAAATAAATAAATAAAGAGATTTAAAAAATAAGTCAAAAATGTAAAGCACTTATTACAGCTCAAAATCTCATGCCAAATACTGAATTACCTATGACATAGAAAGCATGTGGTCTTGCAAGAAAGAGAAATGGAAGAAACAACCAGAGAAGTATAAAGTTAAGTAGCACTGATAAAATTACCATTAATTTTTCTTGCTTCTAAATTTAGATATACTTTTCAGAAGTCTGTGGGCTTCCAGGAACATCTGTTAATAAATCCAGCTATTCCCTACAACAATCCTCTCAACTAATTCCTTTAATTATTAATTTCAACATATTTTATTTCAATTTCAAGACTGTACTTTATATTTTAATCAAATTTTTATGTTATAAAAAAACATTCACAGGCATTGTCAAAAACTAAAAAAATACACAAATTTCAAGTAGAATATTTAAACAATTTATGCTTCTTTAACCAACATAAAAAAATTTCAAAATTTGACATATTTCCTCTCTTTTGTATTTGTTAGTGCTTTATTTATACTTTATATGTTGTATTATAGTTTGCTATTTTTCACTTTAACACTTTTTCTGAGTATTTCTCATGCCAAAAATCTTTTACAAACAGCATGTATAATGTCAGCAAAAGCTTCTTATTAAATGAAAAGACCATTCTTTCAGGATTATTTTATTGTTTATTTTTGTTGAGAAGAAATTTCACATCTACATAATACAGTGGTCTTTTTATATTTGTATTTGTACACATCTCATATCACTGTTTGATTCTTAGGGATATAATTACAGGTATTAAGGATATGCCCATTTTTTAAAATCTTTTTTTATTATTATATGAAAGTTGTACTATTTCATACTGCTTGTTGCAATGTACAAAAGTGTCCAATTCACTATACCTTTACGAGAATTGAGGATCATTGTTTTTATTTTTCCAGGTTTTTCTGACTTCATGAATGAAAACTAGTAATTTATTGTTTTCAATTGATTTTCTTTCAATTGTTTATCATATTTTGGATATTTGTTAGTAATTTTTTTTTCTTATTTCAGCCTAGACTCCTTTTTCTGTTGAGGCGTTTGTGCTCTGCTAAGTTTTATTACTTTTTCACTATCTAAAAGTAACATACACTATCTAAAAGTAAATGTGGTCTATGGCCATATCACTCTGAACACACCCGATCCCATCTAAAAGTAAATATTCAATATTTACTTCAAATATTAATATCAAATAGTTCAAATATTACTTTTACTGTATTTAACATTTGTAATAATTTAATATGTATTTGCTATTGATTAGGTTTTAAATATGGCTGCCCCAAAGAAAGAAAGTCATCATCATTTCATCTGAACATTGTAGAATGAGTAATGTCTAGTCATTTGTGAGGATAGTAAATTCTAATCACAGAGTGCAGATCTGTGTTAGTTTCAGTGTTATTTTGTGGCATTTGTTGACATTGTCCCTACATGTGAAAATTCATGTCTTTATATTTTAAGCCCCATTTGTATTCTATCAAATTCATGCCACACAAGCTACTTTTAATGCAGACCTAAGTATATAATGGCAAATAAA
This sequence comes from Pongo pygmaeus, assembly GCF_028885625.2. Lineage (NCBI taxonomy): Eukaryota > Metazoa > Chordata > Mammalia > Primates > Hominidae > Pongo > Pongo pygmaeus. The sequence continues at coordinate 125,285,735 of NC_072379.2, forward strand.
ATGTCTAAAAAAAAAGAATGCTCATGGGTGAATATAGGGTAATAAAGCTTGACAATGGACAAATTTGAAGGCACAGTTCAACCTATCTCTAAGAAATGTTCAGTGGATAAACTCATATCTCCAAATTACACTATGGATCACCATTATCCGGTCTCCCCCTTCATTTCCTTTCTTCTATTGAAGGAATATACAGAAATAATCTAAAAATAACATTCTTATTTATCTCATTGCAAACAATTTATGTGAAGAAAACAAATGATAATATGAATTTTATGGAAGAATCTAAAAACGTATGTGCCTGAGAGAACAAACGAAGTCATATAAGACTCAAATAAATGAGACACAGATCAGTCCCACCATTACATCTAATTATGATCTCTAAATTTCTTCACATGTAAATATGTCTGTGGTTTTATAATATACCCACTGTGTTTGGTTTTCTGTACACATAGGTGTAATTTGCTGCTGTTGCAGCAAAATTCTTGTCATGGGTCAGTAGACTGTATTTAGTAAATGCCAGTGTCAAGTCAGTAAGACATCATTGGAATTGTTATTATAAAATGGTCAGTGCTACTCAGTCTTTATCCTATTCATTTTGTACAGCATCCACTGAACTCTCTGCATTTACTGGAAAGGAGATATTTTTCACAGCAGAGCCTTAATGAAATCCAAAACAAGATGAGTCTCAACCGAGACAACCAAGGAGACCTGATTACAGGGGACCTGTGAACTTCATGTTAGAGAAAGATAAGGAAATACTGAAAATGAGTTGTAATTTTTCTGTTTATTTTAAATATTTATTAAGATGAATTGTATACCATACTCCATGGCTGTTTAAATCAATGTTAATGTTCTTTAACAATTCACTGACATGTACTTCCCATATGTAATATACCAGAAAACAACACACAAAAAATTGTTTCTTATTTGTTCCAAGAAAATTTTAAATGCTTAGCATTTAAAATAAGAAAGCCAACAACCAAGTTGCAAGGCTTTATTTAATGTTTGTATGTGAAGATAGAAATAACTATAGGAAAATCAGTATTTGAAATGAGAGGTTATTTACATGGCATACCCTGATGTTGTCAGGAAGTGATCTTTCAGTAAAATGCCTACGTCATTTTATTAATGCCTGACACCTCACTATGAGATGTGTCATTTTCTTTTTTTAGTTCATTTTGTTTTAGTTTAAATGAAAGAGAATCTATCTGCTATCTTCAAATAAGCCCAAATACTTTACTTTGACATATTATGTACCCACAATACAGTCCTTGCCTGGCTCTTTAACTTCATCATCCATCTTGCTCAAATTTTTTTGTATGCTCAAAGTGATCATATAATATAGTGTCCAAACCTAAATATTGGGAGAAAAAGTGACTACTGTTATTAACTATGTTCCTGAGGTCAACAGGTATAAACAATGATGATCCCAGAAAGATCAGGACATTGTGTCTTTTTCCAGCCGTCATGAATCACTTATAATACCCTGAATGCATCACACTGTTCCTGTCTCTATGTCATTGATCCTGCTACTCCCTTCGGCTGAACCGCACCCCTCATTTTAACACACACATGTGACAAATTTGCTTCAAGCCCTTTCTGTGCCACTTCTGTGTCTAATGCATGACCTGTCAACATACACATGGTGTGGTGAATATATTGTAAAGTATATCATTTGTCCCTTAAAGATGCCCAATAAATAAATGGATGGAAACATACCTCATGCACTTAGAAGTGCGAGTCATTAATCTCAAATTATTAATAAATGTTGCTGGTCCCACTGGGAAAATATTTGAATGAAGAGAGGAAATGTCGGTATTGTCTGCCTTGCAGAAAAAGGAAAAGAAGTTATCATGTTAAAGTAGGAACTCCCATGCACTGCTGGTGGAAATTAGTACTTCCACCATGGAAAATAATACAGAACATTTCTCAAAAAATGAAAAATAGAACTACCATATGATCCAGCAATTCCATTACTGGTTATATATCCAAAGAAAATGAAATCAGTATGTCAAAGAGATATCTGCACCCCCATGTTTATTTTAACACTATTCGCAATAGCCAAGATATGGAATCAGCTTAAATGCCCATCTACAGATGAATAAAGAAAATGTGAAATATCTATACACACACACATACACACAATGGAATACTATTCATCCATAAGAGAAAATGAAGTCCTGTCACTTATAGCAACCTGAATGAATCTGGAGTACCTTATGTTAATGAAATAAAGCAGGAATAGAAAGGCAAACATCACATGATCTCACTTACATTCAGAATCTAAGAAAGTTAATTTCACTAAAATATAGAGTAGAGTGGTGTTACCAGAGGCTAGGGAGGGGAGAGGTAAAGGGGAAATAAAATAAGTTTCTCAATGGGTACAAAGTTGCAGTTAGACAGGAAGAATAAATTCTGGTGTTCTGTTGTAAAGTAGGGTGACTACAGCAAATAACAATATAGTGTATATCTCAAGATAGAAGATTTTGAATGTTATCATTAGAAAGAAATTATAAATGTTGAAAGTGATAGATATGGTAATTGTCCTGACCATTATACAGTGTATACATGCATTGGAACATCATGCTGTATAAATACATACAATTATTATGTATCAGTTATACATAAAATATTAAATAGTAAATAAGAGCTCTGAAAAGCATTAGGCCCAAAGAGAAGACTTCACAGTTTTTCAAAGATCCAGCCCCATCTGAAACTATTGTAAGATTCTAGGAATTGTTTTATTCTTGGAATGAAGGATTTTGTTTTAATTGGGTGAGCCTAGTACTCATTCTGCATGTAGAATGTTTTCTAAATTAATTTTTTCACCCTCTTTTATCATCTAAAACATCTAAGGTAATGTAATTTCCAACAATTTAAAAACAACTGACTTCAATTCAACTGGCCTTATTTTATGCCTTTAAAAAAATTAACCGTTATCATAGCTCAATGTGCCAAGCGTCAACCTTATCAAATTTCTCAGTGCCCAAGAAAATGAACGTAATTGCTTCCTCTTTATGATATGTTGTACATAATTGGCTTCCTATCACAAAGCAGCTGGAAAATATTCACAAAACCTGAGAGAAGTTTGCATTTGCATGCAGATCACAGACTCAAAATACGTATTTTCACTTTAAAGTAAGTTGGGCCAAAAACAAAAATGAAATTTCTGTTGATATAAAGAAACTAACAAAATAAACAGAAAAAACTCAATTCTTTTGAAGAATTTTATTTTATTTCTTATAAATAAAACTATTGAGGTCAACTCTATGAAGTCTTTTTGACATTTTCTATTTCTATTCATGTAATTGCAACTGCATGTCACCTCAGATGTTTAACATAAATAGGAGTGTTCGTATTGATAGTTATATATTTTCTATACCAAATACAAACCAATGTGGAACATCAGTGTCAATACAAATACCATTTATTTAACTAAAATGTATTGAGCACTTGTGGTTTGTGAACTCTCCTGAGTGAGAGCTCTGACTTTTTATTTGATTGACTGTACCCTCTTCACTCAACTACTAGCATGCTCTAGGTAGCTCGGACAGACACAGATGAACTCACCTTTGTGACAGTCAGGAAAATTTATCATTCACATGTGCTATGGGTGTATCGATATTAATTTCCTACCTTTGATAATTGCGCTGAGGTTATATGAAAGAATGTACTAGTTTATAGGAAGATACACTAAAGGATTTAGAAGTAAAGAGGAAGCATGTCTGGAAGTTATTCTCAAATAGTTCAGAAAAAGATAGTTATACATAATAAAGAGAAAGTAGGGGAGAGAAAAGATAATACAAATATTATAAAATGTTAACATCTGGGAAATTCACTTAAAGTATCCATGGGAAATCTTAGTAATATTATAACTTTTTATAAATGTGATATATCAAAATAAAAAGTTTTGTAAAGATGAGCCCCAAGTGGTAGTCAGAAACATATTTTCTTAATATCATTTAATTTGGGGCACAGGAGACAGATGAACTTCATTCATTACTTTTGCCAAAAATATATATTATAACATTGTTACTGTTGTAATCTAGGCTTTGATCAATGATTTAATAAGTAAAAACTATAGTTAAATAATTATAATTTTTAAAATAGAAACTCTTATAATAATTAAAAATTTAAATATAAAATAAATCAATAAATCTGCAAATAAAAATCTACTCTTGGTTATTATGTTCAGATAAGTCAAGATCCAAACTACCAGGATAATCTTTAATCAATAAGCATATATTAGATGTGGGCAATTTTGTGTGTGTGTGTCAACATGTTGAGTGAAATAGACACAGAGACTGCGATTAAACCATAGTGTTTATATTTTTTCTTCTCTTTCTGAGCTTTTGTACTGTAAGCTTTTAATAATAACTTTTCACACCGTGGAGATATAACTAGAATACTTAACCACGTTGGCATCCAAAAACAGATGACTATTAAAATTACATAAACTAGAATCAAAATAGGAAAAGGGTGAAGACAAAATTGTGTAAGAAAAAGACATCACAAAATTTAATCAGCACACTATTCGCTAAATAGCTTAACTTAATTCAGAAGAACAACATAGAAGAAATGACCACAAAAGAAGATTTGACTCTAGATTTCTGTCTCTTAATTGGGGAGTGCAAAAGGATTTCCTCAATTCTAACTCTCAAGTAGCCAAAATGTGCCTATACTTGTAATTTCTATAGAGAACACTGTAGAACTGATACACTGCTCAATGCTATCAGTTCTCAATATGTGTGCTCATACAGACATGAAGTGTCCTTGAAGTTATGAAGTGTCCCTGAAGTCATAGTATGACTAAAGTGGGAAAAAATGTGATATTATTCAATGAAAAGAAAATCTGGCAGTTTGTGAAAATGATATTGAGTGTGCAATATGGAGATAAAAAGAGAGAAAGTCTTTACAGATGTAACAATCAAAATTAGAGAGGTTAATTGTAGATTTCCTACTTAAACAGTATGGATCAGTGAATACTGTCTGTGCTACCCAGATTCTTCTTTAAAACTAAAGGATATATCCCTCTAGCTGCTGGCTAATAGATCATATAAATCAGTCCTCTCTGCTAATTTCCCTCTGCTGAAAAGAGTCACCTTCTTCAAAGAAACATGCTCTTCCTAGAGGCAGGCTGCATTCGTGCAAGAAGACTGGTTGATTCAGCCTTCTTCATGCCCTATCGGGTCAACTCTAAAGGGCTAATTCAGTTTCAAGGTTCCCATGGGTTAGCTAAGGCTTTGTTTTTACTGCACTTCCACCCAATTTCTAATCTGCCCATTCTTGCTCCATTCCATTTCTCGTAGGTATTGATTCCAAGAACTCACATCAATAAATCTCCTGCATGCTAATGTATATCTTGAAGTCTGTTTTCCTAGAACCCCAAGCTACATTGGTTGGTAATAAATAATGTGGTTAAAGAAGGCAGATTCTAAGATAGAATTTTGGACCTGGATCACCTGTAGCCTGCCCAGCAATGAAGACCTCATCAGAGGTGATAGATGGAGAACAGATACACCTTGGAACCAGGTAGTGATCTAACTTAACATTTTTCACTAATGTTACGGTAAGATGGAATACTAACGAAATGCAATGCACTGATGGGTAACATGTATAAGGTGGTTGAGAAAAAATATCGGGTGTCCAGAGATAAGAGCAATCAGCTAAGGGAGGAATGGGACTAGATAATGAAGAAGCTGCAGGGCCTAACCAACTTGTAAGGCAGGGGTCATGAGAGTATAAATGGGACAGAATTCTGAAGGTGCTAGATTCAGAAAAGAGAGAAGAACAGAAAGTTAGACAAGAAAGAGTTTATCAAGTTGGAAATACTGTCTCAGTGGAGGATTTTACATCCTGACAAAGATCCTCGAAGATTTCCAAAACATGTTTTGAGGATGGCTTCTGGAAGCTTGAAGAAAGCAATGGCCACATCAAATGAAGAAAAAATGCCACAACTACCATGCAGACAATGGGAAAATCAGACCAGCCTCTGAATTTCTTTTTTGGTTGCCCAGTTCCACAAAGATACATTAATCCTGCCAAGATAATTTAGAGATAATCTGGTCTAAACTATTTTATACACATCACAAAAAGTGTTACTTAGCATCCACTTGACAATAAAACTAGAAAGTGTTACCTATACTGAAATATATGTGCTAGAGTGAAACAAAATCAGCCCCTGTCTTAAAAATAATATTTCTTTTTAAGCAGAGTATATTAAGAATTTTTTGGTAAATTAGATAATCAACCAACAAACAAATATTCTGTTAAAATTAGGATTTATTGGGACTTATTACACACACATACAAAGGATGTATTTCTCAAAAGCTTAAATCCGTTATTGTTCTGGTGAAAAAAAAAGATAGCTGTTCCTTTGCCAAATTCCCCCTTTGCTGTAGTTAGCCAGCCAGAAAGTAATATGTGTCAATGTCTTCTTATTGAAAGCATTAGTGTGAATACAAATAGAACTGAGGATTCTCTATTTCCTCCATGCATTCATGTTTCTTATCTTTGTGACATTTTGAAACCCTCCAGTAAGAGTTTTGAATGTGAAGGTGAAGGTGATGATTGAAGAGCCAAAGTACAATATTGGTGCCAGAAATACAGGAAAGCTATAGAGTGTAAGATGATAAGGGTTTCAGGGATACTCATATCTCTCACCTCTGGTAGCTTACTAGGCAGAAGTATAATCAGTCATCAGATTCATCAGCCTTAGGTCACAGAGAAATTTCTTCAGACCAATGGCTGAAGAAGCTTGAGAGAATTACCAGACCCAAGTGGGCCTATAGAGCTTTTAACCATCCATCTCACCTCCAACAATCACACACACACACACACACACACACAGAGAGAGAGAGGGAGAGACATACACACCACCAACTAAAGGAAAGTGAAGGCTAAACCATTTAAAGTAAATAATTATCTGCCCTCCACTGCAAAGAACTGATATATTTGAATTGTCATCTACTTTTAGATGTTTTCTTCAATATACTTAAATGTCTTATTAGAAATAACAAGATATTTATACCTTCTTTTCAGCTATTCCTAAGTATCTTTAAGTCTTAATGAGATACATATGTGTTTAGCATCCTTCTAAATAAAATTTCTCGGCCAGGCGCAGTGGCTCACGCCTGTAATCCCAGCACTTTGGGAGGCCGAGGCAGTCGGATCAGGAGGTCAGGAGATCAAGACCATCCTGGCTAACACGGTGAAACCCCGTCTCTCCTAAAAAATACAAAAAATTAGCCGGGCACAGTGGCGGGCGCCTGTAGTCCTAGCTACTCGGGAGGCTGAGGCAGGAGAATGGTGTGAACCCAGGAGGTAGAGCTTGCAGTGAGCCGAGGTTGCGCCCCTGCATTCCAGCCTGGGGGACAGAGCAAGACTCTGTCTCAAAAAAATAAAAATAAAAAATAATAAAAAAATAAAATTTCTCATTTATATCAAGATAATTTGGGATTACTGAGATTAACTTCAATAATCAAGCATGTCCCATTCCAGAGATGACCATGTTGGTGTCTGTTTTGCAGGGAACTGGATGGAATAGATAACATTTGGTAATCTGAAGATCAACCCAGTTTTAGTGTTGGCATTGGAATTTATGATTTTTCATCTGTCTCTTAAATTAAACTTTATCCTTTAATACATTCAAATGATGAAGAGGATTAAAATATTTTAATTAACTTCCTTATTATTTGGGAGGCAAATATTTACCTAAGTTTTATATATTGATTTGAAATAAATGTTTGGATTGGATGGTTTAGTGAATAAGTTTGTAGTCTAGTGGATAACAGCACAGATAAGATGGGAAAATGAGACTGCTGGTTGTGAAACCTCAGACAAATTATTGCAACTCTACATGCCTCATTTTCCTTGACCACAAAAAATAAGTTCATAATAGTTCCTAATTAATAAAGTTGTTATAAGAATTAAATGAATTAATGTTTGAAAGCACTTAGTCTAGTGGCTTGAACATAGGGAATGTTCAATAAATATTATAATTCATTCCTTAATTTGAAGAACATGGAGATTAGAGGTCGTGCTCCTCTGTGTTTAATGGGAAGTAACAAATAATTATTGAGAAGCCACTGTGTATTTAAATTCTATCCCTCCCTTTTCTACATTCAGAATTTATTTGTTCCTTAATATAGATGCAGAAACTGTCAAAGTATCACAGAGAAGTAGGTAGATCAATGAGGATTCAACTCCAGGTCTTTCATAGAGCAAAACCTTTACTATTTTACCATTGCACACTATCTTTCAAATTATGTTTGAGGTAGGCATAGAAACTACCATGGATTGAGAATCTTTAAGTGCTATATTTTCTTGGATATAAATTTTAAAATCATAAATTTTTTTTAATGTCTTCCCCATGACAGACAGTTTTACCTTGAGGGTCAACTAAGATTAAACAAAAATGCAAGCAGAAGTGTTGTGGCTTCTGTAATGTGCCATTATTATTTGTTCCTCTTTTCACCATTTTGCCTCAGAAAAAAAAATTAAAATAAGAAAAATAGGAGGGTGGGGCCAAGACGGCCAACTAGAAACCGTGGCCTTCGGAGGCTCCCATCAGAAAAACCATAATAAACGTGTGAATCCTTCACTAGCAATCAGGGTATCCAGGTTCTCTCATCAGAACAGACTAGGAGGCTGGAATGACCCACAGAGAGAAGGAAGAACAATGTGGTGTGGCAGGCCACCTAAGAGCCACACGGGCGGAGGAGCCCCTTTCCCCCAGTCAAGGGAGGCAGTGAGTGAGTGTGCTACCTAGCTGGGGAAACCATGCTTTTTCCACAGAACTGTGCAACTCATGGATCGGAAGTTCCCTCTCACAAACCCATGCCACGGAGGCCTAATGTCCCAACCCCAGAAGTTGCTGATTCTTAGCCTCTCAGCTGGAATCTGCTTAAGCCTACTGAACTCCTGGAGGAAGGGGCAACCAGCACCATGGCTGCAGCTGCCCACTGTCTAAACCATTTGAACTACTTGGGGGAGGGACAGCAGCCAGCACTCGAACTCACTACTGCCTAACACGCTAAGCTCCCTTGGTGGGGGAAGGGCAGCACCCATCTCTAAAGCCCCAGGCTGTGCTTTTCCCCTGCTGGAGCCAGGGAGGCTGGACGGCTTGGTCCCAAAACTTGTCCCCCACAGCCCAACACACCAGTGGTGGCAGTCTGAGGCCAGAGTGCCTCTTTAGGCCTGACTCTGACCCATCCTTCCTCATTGGGTGGGGCTTCCCTGCTGGAACTCCAACAACTCCAGCCAGAGACTCAGAGACAGAACCCAGATCCCCCTGGGTCTGACCCCCCAAGAGGAGAGTTGGCCACAGTCTCTGCAGACCAGTAGACTTAGTCTTTCTTCCTGGTAGCTCTGAGGAGTCCAGGCAGCCCAGACAAGTAGATTTCCTCCCAGTGAGGCACACCCCCTCCACCAAGGGACAAAGTGCTTTGTTAAATGGGCCCTGTTCCCCGTGCCACCCAACAGGATGAGACACTCCAACAGGGATTGTCAGACACCTTATACAGGAGCAATCCTATTGGCATCAGATTGGTGCCCCTTGAGGTCAGAGGTCCCAGAAGAAGGAGCAGGCACCCATCTTTGCTTCTCTCCAGCCTCCATGAGTGGCATCTCCAGGTGCAGGAGTAAATCAGATGAATAGGGCCTGAATTGAATCCCCAGAAAACTGCAGCAGCCCTACAGAAGAGGGATCTGACCATTGAAAGAGAAACAAACAAGCAGAAAGCAACAACAACAACATCAACAGTGACAAAAAAGCCACCACAAAAATCCCATCCATGGGTCAGCAGCCTCAAAGACCAAAACTAGACAAACTTATGAAGATGAGAAAGAATCAATGAAAAATTGCTGAAAACCCAAAAAGCCAGACTGCCTCTTCTCCAAATGATTGCAGTGTCTCTCCATCAAAGGCACAGAATTAGACAGAGGACCAGATAGAAGGATTGACAGAAGTAGGATTCAGAAGATGGGTGATAAAAAACTATGCTGAGCTAAAGGAGAATGTTCTAACCCAATGCAAAGAAGCTAAGAACCTTGATAAAAGGTTAGAGGAATTGCTAACTAGAATAAACAGTTTAGAGAGGAACATAAATTACCTGGTGGAGCTGAAAAACACAGCATGAGAACTTCATGAAGCATACACAAGTATCAATAGCTGAATCGACCAAGCAGAAGAAAGGATATCAAAGTTTGAAGATCACCTTGCCTTAATAAGGCGTGCAGACAAGAATAGAGAAAAAAGAATGAAAATGAATGAATAAAGGCTCCAAGAAATACGGCACTTCATAAAAAGACCAAACCTACAATAGATTGGAGTACCAAAAGAAGACAGGGAGACTGAAAATACAAGCTGGAAAACACACTTCATGATATTATCCAGGAGAACTTCCCCAACCTAGCAAGACAGGTCAACATGCAAATTCAGGAAATACAGAGAACACCATTAAGATACTCCATGAGAAGATCAACCCAACACACGTAATCCTCAGATTATCCAAGGTCAAAATGAAGGAAAAACTGTTAAGGGCAGCCAGAGAGAAAGGTCTTGTCCCCTACAAAGGGAAGACCATCAGACTAACAGTGGACCTCTCAGCAGTAACTCAACAAGCCAGAAGAGATTGGGGGACAATATTCAACATTATTAAAGAAAACAATTTTCAACCCAGAATTTCATATCCAGCCAAACTAAAATTCATAAGTGAAAGAAAATAAAATCCTTTACAGACAAGCAAATGCTGAGGGATTTCATTACCAGCAGGCCTGGCCTGCAAGAGCTCCTGAAAGAAGCATTAAACATGGTAAGGAAAAGCCGGTACCAACCACTGCAAAAACATACCAAAATATAAGGACCAATGACACTATGAAGAAATTGTATCAACTAGTGTGCAAAATAATCAAATAGCAGCATGATGACAGGATCAAATTCACACATAACAATACTCACCTTAAATGTGAATGGGCTAAATACTCCAATTAAAAGACACAGAGTGGCAAATTTAATAGAGTCAAGACCCATTGGTGTGCTGTATTCAGGAGATCCATCTCATGTGCAAAGACACACATAGGCTCAAAATAAACGGATGGAGGAAAATTTACGAAGCAAACGGAAGGCAAAAAAACACAGGGGTTGCAATCCTAGTCTCTGACAAAACAGACTTTAAACCAATATAGATCAAAAAATGGCATTATGTAATGGTAAAGGAAACAATTCAATAAGAAGAGCTAACTATTCTAAATACATATGCACCCAATACAGGAGCACCCGGATTCATAAAAACGAGTTCTTAGAGATCTACAAAGAGACTTAGAGTCCCACATAATAATAGTGGGAGACTTTAACACCCCATTCTCAGTATTAGACAGAAAACGAGACAGAAAATTAGCAAGGATATTCAGGACTTGAACTAAGCTCTGGATCAAGTGGAACTAGTAGACATCTACAGAATTCTCTACACCAAATCAACAGGATATACATTGTTCTCAAGGCCACATGACACTTATTCTAAAGTCAACCACATAATTGGAAGTAAAACACTCCTCAGCAAATGCAAAAGAACTGAAATCATAACAGTCTCTCAGACCACAGTGCAATCAAATTAGAACTCAGTATTAAGAAACTCACTCAAAACCACACAATTACATGGAAATTGAACAACCTGCTCTTGAATGACTCCTGGGTAAATAATGAAATCAAGGCAGAAATCAAGAAGTTATTTGAAACCAACGAGAACAAAGAGACAACGTATCTTTGGGACACAGCAAAAGCAATGTTAAGAGGGAAATTTATAGCACTAAATGCTGACATCAGAAAGCTTGAAAGACCTCAAATTGACACACTAACATCAGAATTAAAAGAGTTAGAGAGGCAAGAACAAACTAACCCAAAATCCAGCAGAAAACAAGAAATAACTAAGATCAGAGAAGAATTGAAGGAGACAGAGACATGGAAAACCCTTCAAAAATATCAATGAATCCAGGAGCCAGTATTTTTTTAATTAGGAAAATAGATAGACCACTAGCTAGACTCATAAAGAAGAAAACAGAAGATCAGATAGACACAATAAAAAATAATAAAGGGGATATCATCGCTGGTCCCAAAGAAATACAAGCTACCATCAGAGAATACTATAAACACCTCTATGCAGATGAACTAGAAAATCTAGAAGAAATGTATAAATTCCAGGACACATACACCCTCCCAAGACTAAACCAGGAAGAAGTTCAATTCCCAAATAGACCAATAACAAGTTCTGAAATTGAGTCAATAATTAATAGCCTACCAACCAAAAAAAGCCCAGGACAAGACGGATTCACAGCTGAATTCTACCAGAAATACAAAGAGGAGCTGGTACCATTCCTTCTGAAACTGTTCCAAACAATTTAAAAGGAAAGACTCATCTCTAACTCCTTTCATGAGGCCAGCATCAAACTGATACCAAAACCAGGAAGAAACACACACAAAAAAGAAAACTTCAGGCCAATATCCCTGATGAACATCTATGTGAAAATCCTCAGTAAAATACTGTCAAAGCGAATCCAGCAGCACATCAAAAAACTTATCCACCACAATCAAGTCAGGTTCATCCCTGACACGTAAGCCTGATTCAGCATATGCAAATCTATAAACGTAATCTATCACATAAACAGAACCAAGGACAAAAACTACATGAGTATCTCAATAGATGGAGAAAAGGCCCTTAATAAAATTCAACATCCCTTCAGGTTAAAAACTCTCAGTAAACTAGTTATTGATGGAACATATCTCAAAATAATAAGAGCTATTTATGACAAACTCACATCATATTGAGTGGGCAAAAGCTGGAAGCATTCCTTTTGAAAACCGGTGCGAGACAAGGATGCCCTCTCTCACCACTCCTATTCAACATAGTATTGGAAATTTTGGCCAGGGCAATCAGGCAAGAGAAGAAATGAAAGGTATTCAAATAGAAAGAGAGAAAGTCAAATCGTCTCCATTTGTGGATGACGGGATTCTATATTTAGAAAACTCCATCAGCATAGCCCCTAAACTCCTTAAACTGATAAGCAACTTCAGCAAAGTCTCAGGATACAAAATCAATGTGCAAAAATCACAAGCATTTCTTTACACAACAATAGACAAGCAGAGAGCCAAATCATGAGTAAACGCCCATGTACAATCACTACAAAGAGAATAAAATACCTAGGAATACAGCTAACAAGGGATGTGAAGGACCTCTTCAAAGAGAACTACAAACCACTTCCCTCCCTATGGATAGGAAGAATCTATATTGTGAAAATGGCCATACTGCCCAAAGTAGTTTATAGATTCAATGCTATTCCCATCAAACTACCATTGACATTCTTCACAGAATTGGAAAAAACTATTTAAAATTTCATATGGAATCAAGGAAGACCACAAGACAATCCTAAGCTGGAGGCCTTGTGCTACCTGAATTCAAACTATACTACAAGGCTACAATAACCAAAACAGACATATAGACCAATGGATCAGAACAGAGACCTCAGAATCAGACCACACATCTACATCCATGTGATCTTTGAAAAACCTGCCAAAAACAAGCAGTGGGGAAAGGGTCTCCTATTCTGTAAATGGTGCTGGGAAAACTGACTAGCCATATGCAGAAAACTGAAACTGGACCCCTTCTTTACACCTTGTACGAAAATGAACTCAAGGTGGATTAAAGACTTAAATGTAAAACCCCAAACCATAAAAACCCTAGAAGAAAACCTAGGCAATACCATTCAGGTCATAAACATGGGCAAAGACTTCATGATAAAAATGCCAAAAGCAATTGCAACAAAAGCCAAATTTGACAAATGGGATCTAATTAAACTCAAGAGCTTCTGCACAGCAAAAGAAACTCATCAGAGTGAACAGGCAACCTACAGAATGGGAGAAAATTTTTGCAATCTACCCATCTGACAAAGGTCTAATATCCAGAATTTACAAGAAACTTAAACAAATTTACAAGTAAAAACAACAAACAACCCCATCAAAAAGTGGGTAAAGGATATGAACGGACACTTCTCAAAAGAACATTTATGTGGCCAACGAACATATGAAAAAAAGCACAACATCACTGATCATCAGAGAAATGCAAATCAAAACCACAATGAGATACCATCTCATGCCAGTCAGAATGGTGATTATTAAAAAGTCAGGAAACAATAGATGCTGGCGAGGCTATAGAGAAAAAGGAATTCTTTTATACCGTTTGTGGGAACGTAAATTAGTTCAACCACTGTGGAAGACAGTGTGGCAATTCCTCAGGGATACAGAACCAGGAATACCATTTGTCCCAGCAATCCCATTACTGGGCATATACCCAAAGGAATATAAATCATTCTACTATAAAGACACATGCACACTTACGTTTATTGCAGCACTATTTACAATAGCAAAGACATGGAACCACCCCAAATGCCCATCAATGATAGATTGGATAAATAAAATGTGGTACATCTACATCGTGGAATACTATGCAGCTATAAAAAGGAATGAGATCATGTCCTTTGCAGGGACATGGATGAAGCTGGAAGCCATCATCCTCAACAAACTAACACAGGAACAGAAAATCAAATACCACATGTTCTCACTCATAAGTGGGAGGTGAACAATGAGAACACATGGACACAGGGAGGGGAATAACACACACCAGGGCCTGTTATGGGGTGGGGAGTGAGGAGAGGGAACTTAGAGGATGGGACAATAGATGCAGCAAACCACCATGGCATATGTAGACCTATGTAAAAAACCTGTATGTTCTGCACATGTATCCCCTTTTTATTTAAGAAGAAATTTAAAAAAAAAAAAGGAAAATGGAAAATTGGAAGAGGTAGGAAGTACAAGGAAGGATAAAGATTCTGCTACTCACTTTCTGCTGCACTGGAGAAAGACAGACTTCACCAGGGTTAGCTGAACACCAGACAATTCTGAGCTGCTGTAGAGAGGATTGGATGCTAGGACTCCCCTCAAGGAATTTCATTATAAAAATGGTTTATGAAGCTTCTCCATTCTCTGGAGCCTTGGTAAAGCATTACAGTCAAGCCATACTCTACTTAGTGAAAAACACAGGCTTATCTGCTCCTCCATGTTCTTGGCAATATACAAACCGTCTTCTCAGTAATCTATATCTTCAACATGGACAGATAGTTCTTTCTGTCCTCTCATCCATCTATCAGATGTGAACACTTTATGTAGACTAGAAGAATAAAAAATCAATGTGAAATGATTGATTTTGTGAATGTTTACATGCACACAACACATACATACATGCATATAATATGAAAGCATAAAATAAGGTATGTTTATATGTGTGTTTGTAAAGATCATACCAAGCGTATCATTCTGGACTCTTTTTCTCAGAACAATGTAAACTGGAAGGGAATTCTGAAAAATTCTTTACATTTGTTTTTGTTTCAAATATAGTGAAATAAATGCCAAATGTAAACACAAAATTAAGTTTCTGTCTGTTTCGGTTGCTGAATTAACTTGAAACATCTGGATGGATAATTATCAAATTTCATGGTATGTTTCTAGTACAGGGCATATAAAAAGCTCACAACTTCTGTTATAGGTTATCCTCACAGGCGCCTCAGAGGAATAAGCAGTCATTTTTCAGAAGACAGAAAATGTGCTACTGAGGTGTGCCTCCTAACCTACAATGAAATCCATATAAATCATGGCATCACAAAAAAGGAAAACTAACAGTGATTCCAACTATAAGCTGCAAACTGAAAGCCTCAATGGCTGATCCTCCAAACTCTGCAGCCAGTTTGTAGTCGAGCTGCTCCTCACGTGGACAACTCTACACATTGTGGTCCAAAGTTTGTGACAACACAAACATACTTATTTAATGATGGTAACTAGTATATTCTCAAGCAAGACCAGTGATTACAGGTAAGTGAATAAAAAGTTTAAATTTCAAATTAAGTAGATCGTGTTTTTTATATATACAAGATTTTTTATCTTCCACTGTGCTGTAAAATGTCATTATTTTTTACTTTGAGATGGCTTCTCACTCTGTCACCCAGGTTGGAGTACAGTGGAGGGATCTTGGCTCACTGCACTTTCTGCCTCCCAGGTTCAAGTGACCCTACCATCTCAGCCTCCTGAGTAGTTAGGAATATAACCATGTGCCACAACACCAGGCTAATTTTTAGATTTTTTGTAGAGACAGAGTTTTGCCATGTAGCCCAGGTCTTGAACTCCTGGACTCAAGCAATCTACCTGCCTTGGCCTCCCAAAGTGCTGGGATTACAGGCATGAGCCACTATGCCTAGAAAAATGTCACTTTTGTCAGATCCTTTTCTTAAGTCATTGAATAACAGTCCTTCTCACTTGCCCTAAAGTTAATGTCTGTTTTGTCCATTTCAGAGAGAATAGATACTACTAGGGAAACACTGATCAAAAGAAGAAAAGAGGGAAGCCCTGGATAAAGATATAGTTTGTGATTCCATGATTGGGAACAAAATAAAAGCACCATCCAACTCCCTACTGGCCTAGGAAGTTATATTTTTGCAATGAAGAAACAAGAGTTTATCGGCTCCCCCAGAATCCTAAACTATTTGTGAAGAGTAATGTAAATTTTCAAGGTAGATATTCTCAAAGTGGCAGCATGTACATGACAAGCAAACTTCTGAAAATTCCTCTTTAAATATGTCTTCCTCTCCAAAAAGTTGCCCACCAGTTGTAGCTGCTTAAAATTACTTTTAATGTCTCCCTTCTTTCAGCACTGCTGTCTCATAAAATACACTGTTGTGAAGTGCACTCCCTCCTTGCCTGTACCTGGTGAGCACACGGGTCTTACATTCAGTTCCTTGAGAAGAGCACTTCCTCTGCTTCGACTGTTTATCTCAGGATCATCAGTCTCCTGATGGCAAACCACTTGTCCCCCCACCCCACCACCACCTACCTTAGAGTCTACTTCTTTTCACAGCCCAAAGTAACGTTTTCTTTGATGACTGTTGAGCTGGGTTGTGAAGAAAATGCTCTTGTTGTACACAGCATTCCTTTTTGCTTCCAATTTTTCAAATTTTTATTATGGTAAGAACACCCAACATGAACTCTATCCTCTTAGCAAATTTTTAAGTGTATTGTATTAGTCCACAATGCTATAAAGAACTCCCTGAAACTGGGTAATTTATGAAGGAAAAAGATTTAATTGACTCACAGTTCTGCATGTCTTGGGAAGCCTCAGGAAACTTACAATCATGGAAGAAGGCAAAGCAGGCACCTTCTTCACAAGGCGGCAGGAGACAGAAAGGGGAAACCACCACTTATAAAACTATCAGATCTCATGAGAACTCACTCGCTATCACAAGAGCAGCATGGGGGAAATCGTCCCTATGATGCAATCACCTCCTACCAGGTCCCTCCCCTGACACATGGGGATTACAATTCGGATTACAATTTGAGATGAGATTTGGATGGGGACATAGCCAAATCATATCATCTACAATGCAGTATTGTTAGCTGTGGGCACAGTGAATGTCTAGGGCTTACTCATCTTGCCTAAGTAAAATTTTAGACACCCCATTCCACCCTGTTGACTAGAAATTCCCACCACCTTTCCCTTCTCCCAGCCCTTGGAAACCACCATTCTGTTGTCTGTTCTATGAATTTGACTATGTTAGATGCCTCATATTAGTGAAATTGAGGTAAGAGAACAGCAGGACATGTTTTCACAACCCTGCTGATCTAAACAGGATATAGCAAAGAAACCAGCCAAAACCAGCTAGGATTGGGAATTATAATGCATTTGCATAAGACCCTCCCACCAGCACCATGACAGTTAAAAATGCCATGGCAAAAACCCAGAATTTACCTTATATAGTTCCTGGAACTCTCCGCTGCCCTCCCACTACAGTTTGTGAATAACCTGACCTTCAATTAGCATATAATTAAGAGTGGGTCTAAGAAGTATAACTAGCTAAAATTCATAAGGGCTACTCTGGACCACTCTGCCTGTGGGATGGCCCTGCTCTGTCTATGGCACAGCCATTTTGGTATACATTGTTGCTCTAATAAACTTGCCTTCTTTCACTGTCAGCTCACTCTTGAATTCTTTCTTGAGCAAAGCCAAGACCTCTCCCTAGCTGAGCCACAATTTTGGGGTTTGCCTGCATCATCCTGGCAATTATGAAGGGGCAAAGTGATGAACAACATGAACAAGACAAATGAGATAAGGGGCTCAGGATAGATTGAAGCTGTGGAGTTGTAACACTATAAAGCTGTAACTCTATAGGGCTCCTAATGCTGTAAAACTGTATATGAGCCAAAGGCTCTTTTCAGAGTCATCATTATTCCTGATGACTAAAAAGCCAAAGGAACCTGAAGGAAACCTTCACCCAGACCCCAAATTAAGACCAATCAACAGCATATCACTTCCTTGGACCAGTGAGTGTTCCCTTTGTTGTCCCTCGATATTGACTTTTTGGGGTGAACCAGAAAATCAGAATGGAGCCTCTGGCTTGGGAGTTCATTTTTCCCTGTTGTTTGGGTGGCCCTGACAGGAGCATGCCTGGCATGTCCTTGTTGTCCTTTCCCTTGGACCTTTCTTTTCTTTTTAGTCTCTAACGACTGGCCGTTTCACTCTCAACACTTTTTTGTTGTCGTATTTGTGGTCTTTGCTCAGACTATTTGGGCAATTGTTTATTTTAAGAGGTCCCACATTGTCCTAACTTTGGGAGAGTTGCTTTGTTCTGCCACCACAATTGTGTTAGGTTTTATGCCTTTAGGGCTCACTGTTGGCTGCCTTGCAGATGCTGCCAGGTTTTCAGCACTTGGAGAGGGGACCCTCATCCCTCATTGGCCAATGCCCAGATGCTCCACGTTTTTCAGCATTTGGTGCCCTGTTTGCATTGTTTGTCTTTGTCACACTGCCCATTTTCGGCAACCTCTTTCGTTGCTATTTGTGGAATTCACAATATGAGAAAACTGTCATCCTATTTTCACCTCTCCTTCTATACTTTGCTGATTAAAACACCTATTTTGTCATATTCCATTTGCTAATGGATGCAATCATCACTCTACTGCCCGCTCATATCTCATAATTCACTTTTGCCATGCCCTACTAAATGTACTTACACCCTCTTTTCAGAAATTGGTAATGATTACCCTCCTGACTTTTCTTGAGGAAAAGGGAGGTGGGAATCTAAAAGGAAAAATAACTGGGCTCTTGCTAGACTTAGAAAAACTTCTGTGTCTAATATAGATCCTTGTTAGACATGGTGACAATGGCAAACAATTCAAAAGACTTACCACTAGGGTGCCTTTTGGGCAATTGGAACAAATTCAAATTACATGGCTTAAAAAGAAAGAAACTCATTTTCTATTGCAACACTGTTTAGATGCAATACAAATTGGGAAATGAAGAAATTTGTCCTAAAAATGGTTTCTTACATTATAATACTATTTTACAAATATATTTATTCTGTAAAAAGAAGGAAAATAGGGAGAAGTCCCTCAAATGTAGGTTTTTATGGTCTTTTACTAGGATCCTGATTTAAGGGACAACTGTGGGATGTTTACCATGTCCACTGACTTAACTTGCATGACTTGCAAATATTATTGTCCACCTGCTGTACTGTAGAGGAAAAACAAAGGATTCTGGGTACTACCCATAGATATTCAGATGGTCATGCCACTTACTGTGTGGGAGGAGATCAAGTTCCAGATCTAAACCTTGAGCAGGATTATCAGAGAAGTACCCAAGATTTTGAATACAGAAATCACCTGTAATTTCTTTAATAGGAGTATGAAAAGCTGTGTCGTTCAGCCAGTTAATTATGACAAGCTTAGAGAAGCAATTCAGGAGAAGGATGAAAATTCCACTCTGTTTCAGGACAATTTGGTTGATACACTCAGGAAATATACTAATGCAAACCCAGACTCCTTGGAAAGACAAGCTCTCCTGGGTATACATTTTATCACTCAATCTGCCACTCACATTAGGAGGAAGCTATAAAAGGCAGAATGGGACTTCAAACCCCCATAAGCCCACTCTTAAACATGGCCTTAGGTGTTTACAACAATAGGAACAGGATGGAGGAGGTGGAGAAAAACCAAAAGAAATAGCCGAAAAGCACAATTGTTAGTGGTGTCCTTAAGCTGCATGCCACCTCAAGGTTACCCAGCCTGAGGAAGTGTCTTGAGAGTGGTGTCTGGGATGTCCAGACAATAGCCCACGACTCATCATCCCCTGGGTCATAATCACTGTGCCTTCTTTAAGCAAGAGGCCCATTGGAAAAGGGACTGCCCCAGATTCCAAAGGGACTTTTGCCCATTCAAACCCTTAATTGCTGAGAGAACAGAAGACTGACAGGGCCCAAATTTCCCCACGGCTCCCACTAGACACCTTCCATCTCCATAGCATAGTCTCAGGTAACCCTTGATGTGGCAGGTCAGAATACTGAGTCCTTACTAGATGTGGAAACAGGCTTCTCGGTTCTGACAAATTTCTCAGGGCCACTATCTTCCCACTGTTGTAGCATTAAGGAGATTGATGACTAGCCAAAAATTAGGTGATTCCCTCACCCTCTTGGTTGTACCATGGGAAACCATACATTTTTTCAGAAGTTCTTGCTTATGCCTGAATGCCCTATTCCTTATTGGGAAGAGACTTAACTTTCCCAATTACAGACCACAGTTCAATTTGGAGAGCCTAATAAAAAGGTAATAGGCCAGGAAGGGATACTACTTCTAGCTCTAAGTGCTTGCCCTAATAAAGATAAAGAAAAGACTTCCTTCCCACTACATAGTACTTCTCAAGGAGACTCCTGTGTTTGGGATATAGAAGTTCCTAGTACAGCTGTTAATGTACCCGCAGTTCAGGTTACTTTGAAACCCAATGTTAGTTACCCATGGAAAAAACAATAGCCTTTGAGACCCAAAGCACAATGGGTCATACAGGCCCTGGGAGTGAAGTTTCTGAAGTACAGCCTGTTACAACCCTGTCAGTCCCCATGTAACACTCCCATCATGCCTGTACAGAAACCAAATGAGAAATATAGATTTGTTCAGGATCTGAGGACAGTTAACCCCTAGAAAACTTAAAACTGTTGTTTGGCAAACAGACAGATAAGTAACTTACTACCAATGCATAAATAATATATAAACAAGCTACTGGTTACATAGGTATAACCAGAGAACTGACCCCAATTATATCTGGTCAACTATAAAAATGCCCTCCCGAGCTTCACATGGTTTTTACCTTTCCTACGACCTTCATTAGTTATCCTGTTACTACTAATCTTTGGCCTTTGCTTGTTTAACCTCCTTGTAGAGTTTGTGTCTTCTGGATTAAAGAATCTCATGTGAAAACAATGCTGGCACAAGGCTTCAATCTATCCCATTCTCTGACCTGGAAAATAAAGACATCATTTCTTTGATTCTTAGATCAGGATTTTTTACTCCTCCAATGCTAAGCATAGGAGATTTTTTACTCCTCCAATGCTAAGCAGGGCCTATACCCATAAAACCAGCAGGAAGAAGCTATGGAATATAGACCTCCACCTTTTTACAACCCCTTATGATTAAGGATGAGTATATAATCTCCAAAGGGGGAATGAGGTAGGAGATAGATCAGCAAGACTTGTTTTTGAGACCCTGCTGACGTAAACAAGATGTAACAAAGAAACCAGCCAAAACCAACTAGGACCAGGAATTATAATGCATTTGCTTAAGACACTCCCGCCAGCACCATGGCAGTTTTAAAATGCCATGGCAACAACATGGAAATTACCCTATATGGTTCCTAGAACTCTCTGCCCCTTTTCCAGGAACTTTTTGAATAACCTACCCTTCAATTGGCTTATAACTAAGAGTGGATGTAAATATAGGTAGCTCGCAATCAATTCACAAGTGCTACTCTGGACCACTCTGCCTCTGAGATAGTCCTGGTATATCTCTGGGTCAGCCATTTTGCTGTACACTGTTGCTATAATAAACTTGCTTTCTCACTGTCAACTTGAGAGGTGAAGCTAGCTGGACTTCTAGGTCATTCTTAAAGTCAGCGAGACCACGAACCCACCAGAAGAAACCAACTCTGGACACAAACTCACTCTTGAATTCCTTCCTGAGCAAAGCCAAGCATCCTCCCAAGCTGAGCCCCAATTTTGGGGTTCACCTGCATCAAAATTATACAGTATTTGCCTTTCTGTGTCAGGCGTATTTCACTTAGCACAATAGTCTCAAGGTTCATCCATTTTGCCACATGTTTCTTCTTTTCTAAGGCTAATTTCAAATATCTTGCTATAAAAATGATAGGTAAGAAAGGTGATTCATATGTTAATTGGCTTGCTTTAATCATGCCATATTGTAAACACATGCCAAAATATCACATTGTACTCCATAAATGTTCATAGTCATGACTCATCAATCAAAAATAAAAATAATATATATTTTTTTAAAATGAAGCTTCTTTAGGCATGATATTAAGTTTTGATATTCTTTATAAAATGAACAGAAATGTAACCTTATTCTTACACTAATAAATTTGCTGCATTTTAATAATAGTAAAGATTAAAGTATATTTAGAATACCTTCTGTAAAACCTTGCATTAGAAAAAAAATTCCTGAGTTTTTAGACAATGAACTTTGTTATTCTTTCTACCTATAAACGCTACTTTTGGAGCATGTTGATTCTGGGTACCACTGCAAAGCAAGCTATCCTCAGTAACCCTCTACCTCCAGTTTTACTACATCTCTGTCCTTATCATGGTGCCTCTTTCCCCTGGATTCCCTAAGATATTTACAAACTTCCTTTTAAACTAAGATTCCTTCCTTTGAAGCTATACCTAATCCCCTCCTGGAGCCCTACCATATTCTAGATATTTGTTTTATTGTTTTCTTTTTTCAAAATGCCTAGGTTGTCCCAACACTTGAAATTGATGTAATAAATTGTGAATAGCTAACAATAGATTAATACTCCTATAGATATTTGAATTTTAATAAAAAACCTCTGCATATACAGTTCAATTGAAAGACATGTGGCTCTAATAGCGGTATTTCTGCCATCATGGCTGACTTCTTGGAAAGATATTACTGACTGATAATCTGGGGAACCATGCAGCTGATCGTCTTAGCAACTACTGCAGTAGGTCCCTCCTTGAAGTTGTATTCTTTTAACTCAATCTAAACTTTGATAGAAATCTTGAAAGAATTTGCTTTTAAAGGATATTGGTGGGATTCCCCCCATCCCTGGTTTTGAGATCATAAATCTAAGAGCTTGAAGGCAACTTCAAAGTCACCTACTCCAGCCCTTTAAATTTATATCTGTGGAACTTGAGACCCAGATACTTTAAATGACTTATGCATGGCTCAGAAATTTATTTATTTATTTATTCATTTATTTTTTCTAAAATGGACTCTAGCCCTCTCACCCAGGCTGGGGTGCAGTGATGCGATCCTGGCTCACTCCAACTTCCACTTCCCGGGTTCAAGCGATTCTCCTGCCTCAGCCTCCAGATTCGCTGGGATTACAGGCACCCATCATCATGCCTGGTTAATTTTTGTATTTTTAGTAGAGACGGGGTTTCACCATGTTGGCCAGGTTGGTCTTGAACTCCTGCCCTCACGTGATCCTCCCGCCTCGGCCTCCCAAACTGCTGGGATTACAGGCATGAGCAACAGCACCCGGCCAAAATTTCTTAATAAGATGCTCCTTAAACTCCTAGTCTCTCTTCCATGTGTTTCTTATATAGAGAAAGAATATAAAACATGTAGTTTAAATACAGAGTTTAAGCAATACCACCTTAGTTGCTAATGGAGTTGCAAATGCTTTTATCTCTGAAAAATTGGTTGCTGACTAACAAGTCATCTATGGGTTACAGCTTCAGTACTGGCCTGGGTTGGGTTGTCATGGGCATGGAGACATGCCATCATTCAGCATTGTTTTAGGCTATACGATGAAGAAGATATTTCAATAAAAATTTGAATTTTAAACAGAGTCAACATCCTGAGCTCTCTCAGCCACCAAGAAATACAGGTAATGAGAAACCGAGGTTAAGTTCCTAGAGAGTGAAGAGGACATTGAAGGTTAGGTCAGAACTGGGACCAAGAACCTACGAATTCCCTTGACACAAAGAATGGCAGTGAAAACCTTA
This sequence comes from Pongo pygmaeus, assembly GCF_028885625.2. Lineage (NCBI taxonomy): Eukaryota > Metazoa > Chordata > Mammalia > Primates > Hominidae > Pongo > Pongo pygmaeus. Next base: position 125,309,858 of record NC_072379.2, read on the forward strand.
TAAAAGTGAGTAAACAGGGCCAAAGACTATTTATTTTTCCTGATGTGCAAAAAATAGAGTATTTCTAATATGTAAATACAATTCTGAATTATTTAGGCTATACCTTGTTAACTTAGAGCATACCACACAATTAATAATGAGGTCATGGTCACAAGTATATTCTTTTGAGGACAAGTTTAGTGTCATTCTGTTTGCAACTCTTAGGGAGCTAGACTAGCTTTCTACTACTGGAAAAACACTTGAGACTGTGCTCCCTGTTGGAATAAACAAGATAATCTACATGTTGATATGGGATACAATTTTTTTCTGAATAAATTATTTAATTTATAATCAAACTCATATGTATAGGATGATTTAGTTTCACTTAAATTTAGACACTTAACCTATTGCATAATGTAAATTATGTGCAATAATTAAAAGAAACAAATGAAATTATAGTTTTTAAAACTGTAGTAGGACTAAACAAATATGTAGGTATTTAATAACATTATATTTCTTCATATGCTAGGGTCACCATAAAACGCTTATTCAACTCATCAACAATGCAATCAAGATTGATTGACATTGCAACTGAATTGAGCAAGTGTTTTAGTTCTCCTTTTAAATGGCCTAAATCAGTTGCTTAAGAAGGAAGAAGAGAAAGGAGAAGAGAATCAAAATGAGAAAGAGGAGTGCAAAGGGGGAAAGAGAGATGGGTCACAAATACATTTGTTTACATTTTCTTCTATTAATTTCAGTGTTAGTTTACGCTTACCCATAGTTTAACCTAAAGTCTATTTAATATGAAGTCCACTTCTGTTATAATGTTAGGTAGAAAACTAGTGATGGTTAGTGAACAATCTCCCCATCAACATCTAGTAAAGTCTCCTGCTTTAATTTTTTGTTAGCTATTCAGGCGCCTTACATTTTCTATATGCATTTTATTACAGTTATCAAATTTCACAAAAAAATACCAAAATATCTAAAAATAAATTTTCTAAACATTGACATCATTATAAAATTAATTGGACCATCCAAGATCATTACATGCCTCTCCATTTATTCAGACCATTGTCTGTGTCCTTTATTATAGTTTAAAGATTTCCTTGGGCACTGTTAAGGCATTCCTGTGGTTTGCTTTACACAAATATTTAGGCTTTAATATTTTAATATGGAAATATATTATTGTCACCTTTAAATTGCTTTCCAAACTCCTGTGCACTGTCAGTATAATTATTAATCAAAATTTGGGATATTCTTAGAATAATTAGTATAAGGCCTTACTTACTATATAAAGCTGAGCCCAAAATCTGCATAGGACAGCAGCCCAACTCATGGGACATAAACTCACCATATCTTATAGACTCCACTGAGACAATTAGTTTGCATTGGATTAGAGGGTTGCCACAAATCCCTGGTTTGAATGGATATATTGTTGTCAAATGAGGAGCAGATAGTTCCTGTTAAAATTAGCATAATAAAAGCCAGCATGCATCTGGACAACTAATGGAAAGATGGCTAAATATAGGTTTAGATTGGAGAAAACATACATATAAATGTATTAGAAAATATACAAATAAATATAACCAAAATTTAAATCTAGTCAGAGAATTTAAAGGCAGGTGCTTATATGAGCTATATTTGACACTTTCATACTTTTTGAAGTAAACTGACAAAAATTGTCTGTTATTTGTAATCAGAAGTAAAGATATAAGGATACTTAACAAAAATCAGTGCTACTGAATCTCCAAGTCAGTAAATCCCAAATGAGTGGGCCACAAATTTCAGTATGCCTGGTATTACGAGGTAAGCAAAATTGGTGATTACTGAATTTCTTAAAATAAAATAAAACAATAAACTTTAAAAGAAATAATAGGCATGTGCTTCGTAAGGCAAAAAAAAAGTAATTACAAAGATGTTAAGCTTGAAATCTCCAGAATTCTAAAATTCTTTCAATCTCTTTGCCTGCATTATTTTCTCATGCCTCATTTCTCCTTCATTTAGTTTTCTAATTAACTCCCACTTCCTTATCATATATCAGTTCAAATTTAACTCCAACCGGGAATCCTTATTAGAAACTGTTACTTGATAGCCAAGCCTCAATTAATATTTTCTCAATAAATATATAAATAAATGCCCAGAAAGAGAAAGCTAAGGAACTGACTCATATCTTTCCTTTCCCCCCTTTCTTTCTATATCTCCCTTATCAATCTTTGAATCAAATTATCTGTTGTTATGATATCTCATTCAGGTGATACCAAGTTTATTGTACAAAACTGACTACATTGATCATTGATACCGTTTTAAAACCTCATTATGAAGCCTGGAAAATTGTGGATGCAATACACCATTCATGTATTAAAGGCATATTAAAAGTCAGAAGAAAGTAATCCGTATATCAAGATGAGAAAAATGCATAGGAAGCTGAAGATAAGCATGGTAAACTGATAATCATACTTCAGTTGATTATTTGCCAATCTAAATTAAAAGTAGCTTTGGTTTTAACAATCATTAAGGGAAAGAAGACAAATCTTTAGTCTTATTCAAGTTGAGAAGTGGGATGTATTGCTCCCATAAGGCCTGGATTCTCAACTGGAATAACCTCAAGAAAGGGGTAGACTGGAAAGAAAGAAAGAAACCTTTAAAATATCTGCTACTCAGGAAAGAGAAACTTTTTATATGAAATTTGGAGAGAAGAGTTTACCCTGAGAATTCTTAATCATCTGGCCTTAATTAAGGTTCAGGGTGTACACTTACAACAAAAGTACAGCCCACCAACCACCAAAAACAACAATAAAACACAACAGAAATCATAAAACATTTGAAATAAAAGGAATTTCATTAAGATGAAAGGCAATAAAGAGTATAATACCAAATAGCAAACATCACTTTTTTTGTTTTTTTTTTTTGAGGCAGAGTCTCCCTCTGTCACCCAAGCTGGAGTGTAGTGGGGTGATCTCGGCTCACTGCAACCTCTGCCTTCCGGGCTCAAGTGATTCTCCTGCCTCAGCCTCCCGAGTACCTGAGACTACAGGCACGTGCCATCATGCCCGACTAATTTCTGTATTTTAAGTAGAGACAGGGTTTCATTATGTTGGCCAGGCTGGTCTCAAACTCCTCACCTCGTGATCTGCCCTCCTTGGCCTCCCAAAGTGCTGGGATTACTGGCGTGAGCCACCACTCCTGGCCAGCAAACATCACTTTTAGGGGTCAAAAATTTGAACTGAAATTTCTAGAGAATGTTAAGGATGTTCACTATTATTACTTCCATCTGACATTGTACTGGTGGTTTTAGCAGTTTAGTATGAAAAGAAAATGCAAAGAATTGTAAGTTTTAAATAAATAGAGATATATTTACTCATATAGGTAAACTCATTATTGAAAAAAATTGTTCAAATTAATCTATAAATTATATTTAATCGCAACAAAAATTCTGATAGTCTGTTTTCTGGAAGTTAACAAATGAATCCTAAATTTTCGTCGGTGCTTCATAAGACCAACAATCACCAAAGCCATTTTGAATAAATGAAACAAAATATTAATACTGTACAACCAGATATCAAAACTTACATATACTTGTTGTGAATGTAGTGTAGATTTGATAAAAACAAAGATATGCTGTACATTAGACAAAATAGAAACCTTAAGAAAAGAATTATATTAATAGGTAAACTTGATATATGATAGGAGTGACATTGCATTAATGGGGAAAGAACAAACTACTAGATGGATTTTCATGTCTAAACTTTTTAAATTGAATCACTATTTCCTAAAATATGCAAAAATTAATTCCAAGTAGATTAAAGCATAATTTGGTCTTATTTAGAAAATATGAATAATGTGTCTGTTAGCACCCCAAAACACTCTTATACATTTTGTATTTGACAGAATATTTTACATAATTTTATATGGTTTGATGTACAAAAATATTTATGTTTTTGTAATAATCAAAAAAAGAAATAATATCTCATATATCCATGAACAGAAAACTGGACAAATAAAAATGTGATCTTTTTCAATGAAAAAAAATTCGGAGCTACATGTAACATAATGTCATAAATGTAGAAATAATAAAAAAGTAAAACAAATTGGGGGAAGAAAAATAATAGAGTAAAATGCAATTTATGTAAAATTTAAAAAGCTATGACACATGCAGTATATTTGGAGAAGGAGTTAATATACGTGCATGTATGCATGAGAAATGTAAACAGCAACATCAGAATAAAACAGTCATTATTGCTGTTCGCCAACATTTCTGGTTCTTACACCATCTAAAAACATGTAGGTCTGTGCTATTTCATGCTCTTTGGGTAAACAGGACCATTAGGCTGTTACTGAAAATAACATCATTGACTTTGTATATAACTGTATATAACAGTCTTTCGTGGAGACTGTTGAAGTTTAAATGATGGTTGCCTTGTTGTTCTGGGTCCCTAAATGCCTCGGTAGGCATGGACCTTTAGCACAAGTGAAACAAAACTGCTGTTGTTTTACATGACTGTGGTATGAAGAATAGTTTACTATCTAGCCTATTCTGACTGATACACAGGTATGGTTAACTCTGATGTGACTATAGAGAAGTAGACAGTGGGATTCAACTACAGTTTCAATGTTTTATTACTTCAATGAATTATGCTTAAGTTTCCCTTATTTTTCCCAAGTATATTTGGCTTGATTAAAATATTTATAGTAAAATAGCAACATGAAATATTCAATAGTTCTACCTTTTAAAAAAGTTAATAAGAGGTGGGTTGTGTTGTGTTTTTGGTAATGAAATAATGTATATGGTTTTGGAATTAACATTTCTGACATACTTTAGAACTTAGTTTTACTTTTTCCTGTTTCCTATTTTCTTTTCTCTCTCATTCAATGCCTTACCTCCATCACCACACTACCTCCTGGACACAAGAGAATTCAGAGTAAGCTTTGTTGCACACCGTGAGGCAGCACATTGTTCTACAGCTTTTTGTCCAGGAATACATGTAGGTAGATGACAAAATTGGAGCCCACACAATTTTAAAAATAGCAATAAAAATGCTTCCAAAGTAAATAATGATGATGATGATGATGATTCATAAACCATACCTAACTAAAAGAAATTGCAAATGATAAATTTTGTGTACCTCAGAGAGACCCTCCGGAGGTATTAGTCCTATTCCAGCATTATATTACCCAACCATTTTCTTTGTGGTGAGTAGAAATAAGGCCAGTTTAAATTTTGTTAAGAAATAACAAAAGCAGGGAAAGTTTGTGAATAACATAACTATATATAAGAAAATGGATAGATTTCAAAAGCCAAAATTGTTTTCAGTCATGAAACACATTCTCTCACTCAGTAGAACACAGCTGAAACAATGTTAATTATGTGCTTTCTACCTATAATACTTCAATGCACTTTTACAATATTATATTTTTGTGGTACCTGAACTAAATAAATAATAGAATGTTAACTCCCTATGGTAAAATAAGAAAGAAATCCATGTAATAACCCTCTTCAAGAAGAAAGAAGTGAAAGCAGTTATATGATCCATTAATAAATCATATTTATTAGTCCTCAGGAGGGAATTTTCTTTAAAAATCAATGCATTCTTCCAAATAGACATAATCATCTAGAAATTAGGTATATTTTTCATGAAAGGATTTGCCATAGGAAGTTTTACCATAATGTAGTACAATTAAGTAATACTACTGATTAATCTGTGCTTTAACACTATCACTTACTTGCTATAAAATCTTAGGCAATTATCTTTTTACACTCAGAGAAGACAATAATTCATTCAGGTATGATAATGACTAAATAGGTCATACTAATTACTTGTCATAGAAACTGGCACATAAGAAGTGTTTAACAAATGACATCAAATTTGTTATCATCATCATAACTGACCTTGTAACTTATATGTTACTATCACTGGTTTACATTCAAGGAAATTGAGGCTCTGAGAAGTTAATTAACTGGTCCAATTTTGTACAGATAAAATACTAGATTTTCCAAAATCATCTATATCCTTGTAGAGCCAGATTATTAGTTTGTAGTTTGAATATGCATTTATAATTATTGGTAGTACTTTTTGAGGAAGAAATGCAAGCTAAAATATATGCAAGTGAGTGCAATAAGTACTATTTTCTGAGAAACATCTGTGGCCATATTATCCCAAACATTGGTTGGAAATACATTTTATTTTAATTTATCAAAACAAGAAAAGATGGAATTATTAATTCTCAATTTCCTCAAGTCTCAACTATCAGTTTCCTTACATGAAAACTATAAGTAACTGGATACCAGGAAAAAGAAAAAGAGACCTTCAATTTAATGATCGATATGTACCATAAATTAAACCTCATTCAAGAACCTGAATGCACAAATGCACCTTTTGTGCTATATGTGTTGGTCCATTTATTTTTTAAATCCAATAACAATATAACAATATACCAAGTGAAGGGAAGTCTACAAGCCCCTAAACATACAGCAACTCTGTTCTTACCTTGGAAGTACTCATCTTCTGAATTAGGGGGATGATACTGAACCAGAAATCACAATAGACTCAGTAGCCCTGTGATAGAGGTAAACAATGGGTTCAAATTCCTTTATGAGGAGAATGTTTAAATAATTGGTGTAGGTATCTTTGGACAAAAATAATATTATATATAAAGACATGAGAAGAGAAATCAAATGATGTTTTCAGAGGAGGCAAAAACAAATGGTTGAGAGTGAGCTGGATACTAGGTATGCGGAATTATGGTGAAAGCTAAGTTAAAAGATGTTCATAAATCCCACATCAGGTAGGCCTCATATTTAAGGCCATGGAGTAAAAAAGTTTAAGATGGAAAGTAACATGCTTAGATTTACATTTGTAAAATCACTATGGCAACAGCCTGTAGTATAGTGAACCTGAATACCTCTTTCCAATTACCCATGCAGCCTTTTATTCATCCACACATACGAGTATTCAAAACCTGTTTTGTTCACCCACTACATGTGAGGCAATGTGACACATTATGGAAGTACAGAGAACAAAATAAGCATTCATTTTCTCTGTTCCTCCTCCTCTCCTTTCTCTCCACACTTCCCTCCCTGTCACAGGGTTTATTGAAAAATATCACAGACGGGTGGTAAACAAAAACAGATAATAAAATAACCTGGTATAAAAATATAAGAAAGCATGTAATTCTGATCATTTAAAATAAATCTCAAATAAATGATTTAATAAATAAATGAAATAAACGATTGCAGAAGCATGAATAGACTGGAGAACTATTTAGGAGGTAGAATTTACAGGATGCGGAAATGATTGAAAATAAGGGGTGGAGGAAAGAAAACTTTAAAATAATTCCAGGGTTTCAACTCTGACATTTTGATGAAGCCAAGTTATTGGCCTGTTTTATTCATTTACTGAATAGACTATATCAAATTATTTGGGACAATGGAAGGAAACCATTCTGAGTTATTTATTTACAGTTAGTCTTCCACACATTTGACAGGGTTGAAATCATTAACTCATACTGTTACCAATGCTTACACAGATATATTTGGAGAGTAGATGGATGAATTTGAGGTCTTTGTAGTAACTCTCACTGGCTCACACTCCCCTTTGGTACAATAGATCCAGCACACAGCATGCAAGTCTGAGATTACTGCTAGCCCTGGCCCAAGGTGACAAAACCAGACAATTATGTCAGGGTCAATTATGTTTGTGATGAGAAGGGTGGAGAATGGAAGTTATAGAGTATTTGAGAGCATTAGCTAGGTGAAGGAAGTAACTTCAGTAGAGGCCCAGAACATGATTTGTGCACACAACCATCTATACAAGTGCAGGGTTATGTGGAAGGCATTTCTTCTTACATGGACATAGCCTGGAAACCTCATGCTCCTATGTGTTAATAAGTATTTAAGATACAAATGACACATTCCTAAATGTGGCACCCTTCTGCAGTGTACATATCCAACACTCTTAGGAGGAACCAGATACAACTGTCTGCTTCTCAACCTCCCTTCTCAAAATTTACACTGTAATTTTTTTCTTCAGAAAAGTGATTTTTACTCAGCCTATAAAAACCTTTAACAACTCAAATTTTGGACAAAATTATTTTTCTTTTTTTTTTTAAATAACTGTGGCTTTTGTACTAACCACTAAAATCAAAGCCAAAGAATCATAGATATGCTGTTTTGGAGCCGTCCTTTCCATTTATATTCACTTTTCCCCTCTCCTCCACACTACATTGAATAAAGTGCATATGGTTTACCACATTGATATCTGTGCTGAGGCAATAGAAAGAGGGGAATGAAAAGGTATTTAGGATCCTGTTACAGGGCATTAATTCCACTATGAGTGGTGTATTAGTTTATTCTCACACTGCTACAAAGAATATCCTGAGACTGGGTGATTTATAAAGAAAAGAGGTTTAACTGACTCACAGTTCTGCATGGGTGAGGAGGCCTCAGGAAACTTAGAATCATGGTGAAAGGCAAAGGGGAAGCCACACACATCTTACATGGTGGCAGGAGGAGGAGGGAACCTGCCACATGCTTTTTAAGCATCAGATCTCATGAAAACTCACTCACTATCATGAGAATAGCATGGGAGAAAAGACCACTATGATCCAATCACCTCTCACCAAGTCTTTCCACAACATGTGGAGATTACAATTTGATATGAGATTTGGGTGGGGACACAGAGCCAAACCATATAATTCCTCCCCTGGTCCCTCCAAAATCTCATGCCCTTTTCACATTTCAACACCAATCATGCTTTCCCAACAGTCCCCCAAGGTCTCAACTCATTTCAATTTTAACCCAAAAGTCCAAGTCCAAAATCTCATCTGAGACCCGCCAAGTTTCTTCTGCCTATGAGCCTGTAAAATAATAAACAAGTTAGTTACTTCCAAGATACAAAGGGGATACAGGCATTGGGTAAATCTTCCCATTCTGAATGGAAGAAATTGGACAAAACAAAGAGGCTGCAGGTCCCACTCAAGTCCAAAACCCTGCAGGGCGGTCATTAAATCATAAAGGTCCAAAATCTCCTTTGACTCCATGTCTCACATCCAGGGAATTCTGATGCAAGGGGTGGGCCCCCACACCCTTAGGAAGTTCCACCCTTGTGGCTCTGCTGGGTACTGCTCCCACAGCTGCTTTCATGGGCTGGCATTGAGTGCCTGCAACTTTTCCAGGCACATGGTGCAAGCTGTTGGTGGATCTACCTTTCTGGGGTCTGGAGGATGGAGGCCCTCTTCTCACAGCTCCAATAGGCACTGCCCATGTGGGATTCTGTGTGGGGGCTACAATCCCACATTTCCTTCAGCACTGCACTAGTAGAGGTTCTCCATGAGGGCTCTACCCCTGCAGCAAACTTCTGTCTGGACATTCAGGCATTTCTACACATCCTCTGAAATCTAGGTGGAGGCTCCCATACTCTTGTCTTCTGTGCAAACACAGGCCCAACACCAAGTGGAAGCCACCAAGGCTTCGGGCTTGCACCTTCTGAACCCATTGTTCAAGCTGTACCTTGGCTACTTTTAGCCATGCCTAGAGCTGGAGTGGCTGGGACACAAGGTACCAGGTCCCAAGGCTGCACAGAGCAGTAGGGCCCTGGGCCTGTGCCAAAAAATCATTTTTCCCTCCTAGGCCACCCTGTCTCTGATGGGAAGGGCTGCTATAAAGATCTCTGAAATGCTCCTGAGGCATGTTCCCCATTGTTTGGCTATTAACATTCAGCTTCTCTTTACTTATGCTAATTTCTGCAGCCAGCAGCTTGAATTTCTCCTCAGAAAATGAGTTTTGGTTTCCTATGACATGGTCAGTCTGAAAATTTTCCAAATTTTTATGCTCTGCTTCCCTTTTAAACTTAAGTTCCAACTCCAGACTATCTGTTTGTGAATACATATGACTGTACACTGTTAGGAACAGCCAGGTCACATCTTGAACACTTGCTGCTTAGGAATTTCTTCTGCCAGATACTGTAAATCATCTCTCTCAAGTTCAAATTTCCACAGATCTCTAGGGCAGGGGCAAAATGCTGCCAGTCTCTTTGCTAAAGCATAAGAAGGGTGATCTTTACTCCAGTTCCCAATAAGTTTCTCATCTCCATCTGAGAACACCTCATCCTAGACTTCATTGTCCATATCACTATCAGCATTTTAGTCAAAACCATTCAACAAGTCTCTAGGAGGTTCCAAACTTTCCCATGTCTTCTTGTCTTCTTCTGAGCCCTCCAAACTATTCTAACCTCTGCCCAATACCCAGTTCCAAAGTCACTGCTACATTTTCAGGTATCTTTATAGCAGTACCCCCTTTCCCTGTTACAAATTTTCTGTATTAGTCTGTTCTCACACTGCTATAAAGAATGCCTTGAGACTGGGTAATTTATAAAGAAAAGAAGCTTATTTGACTCAGTTCTGCATGGCTGGGGAGGCCTCAGGAAACTTACAATCATGGCAGAAGGCAAAGGGGAAGCAAGGCACATCTTACATGGTGGCAGGAGGAAGAGGAACTGCTACACACTTTTAAACCATCAGATCTCATGAGAACTCACTATCAAGAGAAGAGCCTGGGGAAAACCACCCCTATGACCCAATCACCTCTCCCACCAGGTCCCTCTCCCAATACTTGGGGATTATAATTTGATGAGATTTGGGTAGGGACACAGAGCCAAACCATATCAAATGGTATATGCTGATCTGGAACATATTGCATATTTATCAAAATCTTCTTGCTTCCCCTTTACCTCCTTTTTTCTATCACTCCTTGTCTTCTACAAAGCCCTAAATAGGGGACTGTCATCAGGAAGCCAAGTGAGACCACTATAGCTCACATGCATTGGTACCTCATATGTTGGGGGATTTATTAACTCAACCCTCCTCTCAATGAAGAGTAAACAGCCAGCTGTCTCTCAATTCCTTAGCATGTTGACATTCAAAAGGACAACTTGTTACAGCAGCAGCAGCACAGCATTTCAGAGTTTAGCTATCATTTCTGAGAAAAAGATTATGACAGAAATGCCCAAGAAAAAGGTAAGACAGTACCCAGTTTTTCAACTTGCAAAATAGAGGAAAGTTTGTTGAGAAACTAGTTGATTTCTTAGCCTAAGTGAGGGGTAGAAATGAACAATGATTATAGATACAAATATAAATAGAAAATGTAACCTTTATAAATGCATGAATTAATCCTCTCTGATAATTAATACCCAAATGTAACTGGTAAATGAATTTGAGAACTGATTGCCTAAATAGAATTTTGAAAGTAATTAATTTATGCTTTCTACAGAAATGTTTTCTTTTTTAAAAAATTTCAACTTTAATTTCAGATACAGAAATTACATGTGCAGATTTGTTACATGGGAATATTGCATGATGCTGAGGTTTGGAGTACAGATACCATCACCCCGTTAGTAAGCATAGTACCTGATAGGTAATTTTTAAACCCAGCTTCCACCTCTACTTTCTAGTAGTCCACAGTGTCTATTTTTCCTGTATTTATATCCATCTCCACTATGTTCAGCTCTCACTTATAAGTAAGAACATGTGATATTTTGTTTTCTGTTCTTCCATTAATTTGCTTAGGATTGTGACCACCAGTTCCACTGATGTTGCATCGAATTTCATTCTTTTTTATGACCGCATGGTATTACATTGTGTATATGTACCATATTTTATTTATCCGCTCTACCGCTGACAGGCACCTGGGTTGATCTACAAATAGCATAGAGATTAACATATGAGCGTATGTGTCTTTTTGGTAGAGTGACTCATTTTTGGGAGGGTATGTTCTCAGCATTGTGACTGCAGTGTCAAATAGTAGCTCTAGTTTCTGTTCTTTGAGGAATTGCCAGGCTGCTTTCCGCAATGGCTGTACTAATGTACATTCCCACCAACAATGTGTAAGCATTCCCATTTCTTGGCAGCCTCACCAGCATCTATTGTTTTTGACTTTTTCTTTATGCAGGTTTAGTGTATCACATTTCTACTTCTATAACCTGCTTAATAAGCAGCCAAAGATAATCAAATTCCATAAAGCAAGGTGACCCAAATACCAATAAAGTCAGAAGACTAGACAGGGTCTATAGGAAGTATTATTTCTATACGGTATTCCCCACTCTTTTGCAGTCCTGACCAATATTTCAGGCAAGATTGTGTTTTTCTGGGTCACAGTATGAAGATAATTAACAAAAGTCAGTGTAGCTTTTCAAATATGTAAAAAGAATACATCAATTCACAAAACAGTTTCTTTAACCCTGGAAGCAGATAGGCAGCAGATAAATAAAACAATTATTGCACTGCTGATAGGTAAACGTCTCCTCGATTATCATCTGCTTAGTACCACTCTTTAGTGTGAACCTGATCTCAAAATCAGGCTTGGATTTTTTTTTTGTTTCTCTTTAAAACAAATATAATAATTCTTATCTTAAAAGATTCCTGGATCACTTCAATTCAAAGAATTTATATTAGGAACTCCTGTAAGTTAATATGGATATCTGTTCATTTAATACTCATAGAGGGGGTCTCCTTTATTAAAAGCATGGTACTAATCACTGCAGTTATGTAAAGGTACATAATTCATTTGAATTACTTAGTAAGCATTTATTTTACATGGACTATTAAATGTTTTCCAGAATCAAAGAGTATATAAACAAAAAGAAAAAGAAATACTTATGAAAGTTAACTATATAAAATAAAAATTAGACATTAAATAAGGAATATGTTACAGAAAATAAGTTCAGTGGAGTGACTACAGCAGGAGAGGGAAACCAAGAAGGCTTAAATCAACAAAAATATACTAAATTCTAACCACAGTGAGTATAAAGAATGATGACAGGTAACATCAGTTGTAGAAAACGATATTAGCAAGCTTAATTTTATACAAGATATAAACCATGTAATGGAAAAAATACAATTAATGTGAAATAAATGCCCAAAGAGTATAAGGAAAATCATTTCACAAATATTAAAAAGAGGCAGGTCAGTTATGACGATGGAAGTTTTAATGTAAGAGGTAAAGTTTGGATCAAGCTTTGAATAATGCTCATAATTTAATAGAAATGAGGCATTTTAGTTAGAGAATTTGTGTTCAGCAAAAGTCTGTTTAATTTGAATGAAAGGCTTCTAAAAGTAGCATGAGCCTTGGAGATGACACCCGGGTCTAGGGTACAGGGTTAGTTTCACATGCTCAGAAATTTGATTTTGTCAACATTCCCAGAGTGAGTCAATTGCTGAAGATGAGACTCATATTAATCAAGTTTGTGAAACCTGAAGTATAAATGAGAATATCAATTTATTAATTTACAACACAAGTAGAAGTTCTTGACAAACCAACTTAAGAAGTTTGCTTGGTGAGCAGCAGGAAACCAGAGCCAGAATATCAGAGAATTTTGTTTAACATATTTTGTTAAATATTTGATATAGGGTTATGTTAATCACTTACCACTATCTCTAGAATAAATAAATTCCTGACAAAGTTAACTGAGTCATTGAGTTTTCAGGTCAAAAATACGGAGGGGCTCCTTGTGCAGTGATACAGATGTGTTATATTAAAATTTGTCTTACTCGCACTATTTATCTATGCCTCCACAACAAGTTTGCTAAACTGCCTACTGAAATCCATGATTTATTGGAGAGAAAATGTATCTAATTTATTCCAAATTTTATATTGCTAAGAAATCCAATTAGGACTAAAGGTCATTACAGCATTTAATTCACCACTATATGTTAAGTAACTTTTATTAAAAAGTAATATATGACCATAATAAAAAATTCAGGAAAATATTTAAGTGTTCAAAATAAAGTAATGAAAATCTCCTTTCTCTACTCACTACAGTTTTAATTCCTCATCTCACCTGAGGTTATTGTTAGCAGTCTGTGATGTATTTTTCCAGCCCTCCTTTGCATGCATATGCAAATATAAAAGCATGTGCATATGCTATTTTTAATGTAATCAAACTATATATACTAATCTCCAACTTGCTGCTTTTGCTTAAAAATATAATTATGCATATATTCCCATGACAAACCTTATAGTTATAACTTTATCTTTATTAATGGCTCCATGATATTGCACTGGATGCACAAATTAGTTTAATTTAATTAATTATATTAACTTTAATATATTAGTTTAATTTATGCATCCAGTGCAATATCATTTGTATTACAATAAAAATCCTTGTATACTTAATGAGCACTTCTTGGATAAATCATATTGTTAACTAAATTCAAATGAATATATATATTTTTGAAATTTTGCAAACATTCTCTACAAACATTGATATGAAATGTGTATGCTTCCAGCAAAGGGAGATGACAGTACAGATTTTTTCCCAATTTTAAATAATACAGGACGTTATAAATATTTTCAATATTTACCAGTGTAGTGGGTAAAAAAAAAAAAAAAGCAGCTAAATTTTGTTCTAATTGGCATATTTTAATTAGTGAAGTAAGCTTTTCTGCATATTGTTAGTCATTTATATGTTTTATGTGTGTAACAGAGAGGAAACTGGCTTTCCAGATTATTTGCCCATTTAATGTAATTATTGTTTTCTTAATAAATTATTAATATCTATTCATACATAAGGAAATTATAGCTTTGCCATATGTATTGCAAACATAATTTGGAGTCTGATGTTTTAAAAATTTTTCTTGACAGTGAATTATTTAGAATAATTGTACTATTTAGCATTTATTTTGTTAATAAACATGAGTCCACCATTTTTTCCCTCAAAACATGGCTGGTTATCCAAATCCAATTTATTGAGTGACCTATTTTCCCATCATGGTTTTTTGAAAACCTATACTTATCGTGTACTACATAGCCCATATAAATGACTCTGTTTTTGTATTCTTTTCTGTTCCATTGATTTGTCAATCCCTAAACATTATCACATGATTTTAATTAGTACAGCTGAGTATTACTTGGGAGTAATTCTCTACCATTAAAAAATCTTCTTTGTTTTTTCTTTTATTTTTATGCATTTATTTATATACATAAAGCTTTCTTTATCAAGATCTAAATCAAGAAGTAGAAGAAGGACAAGGAGAGGTAGAAGGATGGAAAATTATGGTATTTTGATTCAAACATGTGATTTCCATTTGAATTTTCATTGAAATGGTATGGCTTTCTCTACGTAAGAACAAGATATCAGTGTAGTTTAAGTTTTCTTTTATGTATCAATACGATCTTAAATTATGTTTACACATATCCTGAAAATGTCTTCTTAGGTTTATTTCTAGGTGTTTTGTGTTTTGTTATTGTTTTAAAAGGCATCTTTACTGCATAGAAAAGCTATTTTTTTTTAATGTCCAATTTGACCTGGTCATTTATATGGTGTGTGTGTGTGTGTGTGTGTGTGTGTTTGTTTCAATAAAGGTAGTAAAGAGAGTAACCTGAAAAAGAAGGATATGGTAATCAGAGAAGAGAGAGAGTAATTATTGATATTGATAATGACAAGTTTTAGAATCTATCCACAGACTTGGGAGTCTCAGGAAGAATGAAAAATAAGATTATTACAGGTAAGATACCTGAGAGGCCAGGTTGTTGAGACAATCACTTACACACATACTGAAATCTGAAGAATCATGACAAGGGCAATTTTGGAGAAAATAACGAGAACCAGGAAGTAAAATCTTTAAAGGATGAGAGAGAACAATCCAAGGTTATGTAAAACAGTGTTCCTCAAAATGTAGTCCTCAATGTTTTGTTACTTATCCATAGTAAGGTAAGTATAGAAATTGAGAGTAACCATTTACACACTTTACAGGAATTTTACCATTTTGATGCATTTTGATGTCAACATAATGCAATAATAGAAAATTATACTTACATTTTATACCCATTCTATTCATTGTAATCTATTTTTTCTTGTGTATATTGATTCAAAGCAAATTAGAGGCTGGAGAGTGGTCCTTCACAGATAGTTTGAAAAGCACTGCTGTAGTTGACTGCAGTAAGAAGGAGTTATGGGCAATCTAAGATGAGATGAGAAAGCTAGAGGATTACATGAAGAAAGAAAAGAGAATGATTCAAATGTGGCAGTGAAGTAGGATAATCAACTCATTCTAGTTTGCCTCAGACTTTCTCGATTTTAGCATGGAAAATCCCAGGTCCCAGGAAATCAATAGGTCCCAGACAAACCAGGATGAGAGCAAAGAAGACATCAACATCCCGCTTCAGGCCCAGAAATTCTAGCGATGAGAGAAAATGCACAGCCACACCCCCTTCAATCTTCTAATGATGTTATGAAGGCCAGTGGTGGGGCAGTCTCATTTGGAGAATCAGGAACTCTTTGACTCCCTGTTTAATCCCAGAGCAAAATAATTTATTTACTGTGGCATAGAAAAAAATAGAGTAGTGGCTTCCTCCACAACACCCAGAGCACTCAGCTCCAGCCTCAGTGTTACTAAGAACAGGGTGGAAGTTGTGGAGACACAGTTTTATCTGGAGTATGCACACCACGTTTTCTCTGCTTAAGACTGCACAGATCTAGTATGGTTGTTAGCAGTTCAAAGTTCTACACTATTACCGACTAAAAAATAGTTGAATAGATTAAACGATTAATGTTGATCAATTATTTTAGACCAACTCTTTTAGAATTTTGAACACAATCACAGCTACTCTTCATCTAAGGTTTAATGTCTCATTTTAGCAACTTTTGAATTTTTAGGTCAACTTGATAGAGGTTAACACCACCCAAATTTGCCCAAAGAGATTTGTAACAGAAAGCCATTTAAATAATTTATAACCAGGATTGGATTTATGCACCATCTGGTAAATGCATCTTCTTACCAGTTGGGAAACTGACCCAAGGAGGGGAATTAAAATCAGAAAAGTTTGCTTGATGAATTTGGGATTAGAACAGAAATAGTTGAGTGGCCTTAAGCAATCGTTCATCAAGCAGTGGAGTGTTGGTGAGACACTGTCTGTTGTAAATAGATGTAGCTGTCCGGTGGAGGAATATTTCTGGTGACTGGTGAGGACGCCTTCTCCTCTGAATGGTGCTAAAAAGACAATGACAAATTCTTACTTTCTAACTTTCATTTTTCAAGACACTATTGAGACCATCAACTTTCAGTTTGCATTTGTTATTATGGCATCATCCTTTCCACATTTCAACCTGCAATTCCCAAGTGAACAGATTATTTTTCATCGATTACATTTTAGGTTGGCTGCTCCATGATAACATTTTTCATTGATTATACTTTAGGTTGGCTGCTTAAAGATGAATCTGAATTGTCTTAAAAAGGCACAGTGGTATCATCTGCCTTTGAGAAGCTTCTCTATAGACAGAACAGAATCTCATGGATTGTTAACTGACCCCACACATGTAGTATATGTTCAGTCTTAGAAATTCCTGTCAAAGACAGTGGCACTGACTTTCTTGTGCCAAATTTGAGTGTCCTATCTTAATACCAATGTAATTACCTTTCTATAAAGGTTAAACTTTCATCTAAACAATTCCCACCCCACATCATCTTGTTAAATTGAAAACAAAGCTGTAATTTTCCATCTCAGATGACATCCAATGGGTGATATGTTTGGCAGGCTTCTGAAACTTTATTTTCTATGTGGATCATCTAGTTATTTTATGCAAATTAATAAAATCTGGTATAATACAGTTTCAGTGAGACTAGGGTGGGCTGTAAGATTCTTAATTTATAACAAACATGATTAACTAGTCTGGAAGCGATATTTTGAGTTGCAAGTGTTTAGGAGCTTCGTAACTAACATCATTTTCTAGTAATGCTTTTCGAAGGTTTTCCATTAACAACGGCTCTCATTAGAGAACTTCTAGTACTAGAGAGAATTTGTCACTCTAGCAAGAACTTCTAGTACCGAAAGTTCTCAACAGCTTAGTCTCTCAGTAGCCAACCCCATTACACATTTTTTTAGTCAGGTTCATCAAATTTCTTGCCTCTGAAAAATTTCTTTCTGCAGGTGGACAGCTTGGGAAAATATAGTTGGTGTTAAGAAGCTGGACATTGCCATTTAAATGCAAAGTGATATTAGGCCATTTCTTAACTTGTGTAAAACCTCAGTTTCCTCAATTATGAAGTAGATGAAATAATAATAGTAACAAGAATAATATCATCCAACTCCTAGGAGTGTTATCAGAATTAATGTGATGATGCAAATGAAATTCCAAATATGTAGCACTTATGAAAAAAATTATACCCTTATTGATATTATTATTGGTGTTATTATTCTTTCACTTTGTATTACATCATGGAATCAATACCATATCAACTCCTTGCTGCTTGGCTGAATTCTGGGGCATCTCATCAAACTTAGCTTATGGTGAGGTTTCCTTCCCTAATGAGGCTGATATGGTTTGGCTTTGTGTCCTCACCCAAATCTCATCTTGAATTTTAATCCCTACATATCAAGGGAGGGGCCTGGCAGGAGGTGATTGTATCATGGGGATGGTTTTCCTCCATGCTGTTCTCATGATAGTGAGGGAGTTCCCATGATGGTTTAAAAGTGGCAGTTTTCCCTGCATTCTCTCCCTACCTCTCTCTCTCTCCCTCTCTCTCTCTAAATCTCTAACCTGCTGCAGTATAAGAGGTGCCTTGCTTCCCCTTCACCTTCAGCCATGATTGTAAGTTTCCTGAGGACTCCCTAGCCATGCAGACCTATGAGTCAATTAAACTTCTTTTCTTTATAAATTACCTAATCTCATGTAGTATCCTTATAGCAGTGTGAGCACGGACTAATACAGAAAATTGGTACTGGCAAAGTGAGATACTCCTATAAAGATAACCTGAAAATGTGGAAGCAGCTTTGGAACTGGGTAACGGGAAGATGCTGTAACAGTTTGGAGAGCTCGGAAGATGTGGGAAAGTCTGGAACTTCTTAGAGACTTTTTGAATGGTTTTCACCAAAATATTGATACTGATATGGACAATGAAGTCCAGGCTGAGGTGGTCTCAGATGGAGATGAGCTACTTCTTGGAAACTGGAGTAAATGTCACTCATGCTATGCTTTAGCAAACATAATGGCAGCATTTTGCCCCTGGCCTAGAGATCTGTGGAACTCTGAACTTGAGAGAGATGACTTAGGGTATCTGGCAGAAAAAATCCTAAGCAGCAAAGCATTCAAGGGGTGACCTGGCTGATTCTGAAAGCATTCATTCACATGTGTTCATAAAAAGATGGTTTGAAATGTGAACTTAAGTTTAAAAGGGAAGAAGAGCATAAAAGTTTGGAAAATCTGCAGCCTGACCATTTCATAAAAAAGAAAAACCCATTTTGTGGGCAGTAATTGGAATTCAAGCTGGTTGCAGAAATTTGCAAGAGGACACAAATGTTAATAGCTAGGACAATGGGGAAAATGTCTCCAGGGCATGTCAGAGATCTTTGCAGCAGCCTCTCCCATCACAAGCCCAGAGGCCTAGGAGGGAAAATTGTTTTATGAGCTGGGCCCAGGGGCTTCTGCTTTGTGCAGCCTCGGGACTTGGTGCCCTGTGTCCCTGCAGCTACAGCTATAGCTGTGGCTAAAAGGGGCCAAGGTACAGCTCAGGCTGTTGCTTCAGATGGTGTAAGCCCCAAGCCTTGGCAGTTTCTACATGATGTTGGGCCTTCAGTGTGCAGAAGAAAAGAGTTAAGGTTTGGGAACCTCTGCCTAAACTTCAGAGGATGTATGGAAATGCCTGGATATCCCGACAGAAGTCTACTGCAGGGGTGGAACCCTCATGAAGAACGTTTATTAGGGCAATTCAGAGGGGAAGTGTGGGATTGGAGCCCCCACACAGAGTTCTCACTGGGGCACTGCCTAGTGAAACTGTGAGAATAGGGCCACCTTCCTCCAGACTCCAGAATGGTATATCCACCACCAGCTTGCATCATGTGCTTGGAAATGTTGCAGGCACTCAATACTAGCCCAAGAAAACAGCCACAAGGGCTGTATCTTGCAGAGCCACATGGACAAAGCTGCCAAAGGCCATGGGAGACCATCCCTTGCAGCAGCATGCCCTGGTTGTGAGACATGGAGTCAAAGAAGATTTTGGAGCTTTAAGATTAAATGACTGCCCCACTGGGTTTCAGACTTGCATGGGGCCTGTGGCCTCTTTATTTTGGCCAAATTCTCCCATTCAGAATAGAAACATTTGCCCAATGCCTGTACCCCCATTGTGTCTTGGAAATAACTAACTTGTTTTTTATTTTATAGGCTTATAGGTGCGAGGGACTTGCCTTGTCTCAGATGAAACTTTGGGCTTGGGCTTTTGGGTTAATGCTAGAATGAGTCAAGACTTTGGGAGGCTGGGTGTAGTGACTCATGCCTGTAAATCCAGCACATAGGGAGGCCGAGGGTGGCTGATCACATGAGGCCAGGAGTTTGAGACCAGACTGGCCAATATATCAAAACTCCATCTCTACTAAAATTACAAAAATTAGCTAAGCATGGTGGCACACGCCTATAGTCCCAGGTACTCAGGTGGCTGAGGCAGGAGAATCACTTGAACCTGGGAGGTGAAGTGGTATGGTTTGGCTGTGTCTCCACCCAAATCTCATCTGGAACTCTCACATGTTGTGGGACAGACCTGGTGGGAGGTCATTGAATCATGGGGGCAGGTCTTTCCTGTGCTGTTCTCATGATTGTTTCACAAGAGCTAATGGTTCTATAAGGGGGAGTTTCCCAGTACAAGCTCTCTCTTTTTGCCTGCTGCCATCCATGTAAGATGTGACTAACTCCTCCTTGCCCCCTGCCATGATTGTGAGGCTTCCCAGCCACATGGAACTGTAAGTCCATTAAAACCTTTTTCCTGCATAAATTACCCAGTCTTGAGTATATCCTTATCAGCAGCATGAAAACAGACTAATACGGTAAATTGGTACCACTAGAATGGGGTGCTGCTGAAAAAAAAATCCTGAATATGTGGAAGTGACTTTGGAACTGGATAACAGGCAGGGGTTGGAACTGTTTGTAGGGATTAGTCAAAGAAAGAACAATGTGGGCAGTTTGGAACTCCCTAGAGACTTGTTGAATGGCTTTGACCAAAATGTTGATAATAATATGGACAATAAAATCCAGGCTAGGTGGTCTGAGATGGAGACAAAGATCTTGTTGGGACCTGGAGAAAAGGTGACTCTTGTTATATTTTAGCAAAGATACTGGCAGCATTTTGCCCCTGCCCTAGAGGTTTGTGGAACTTTGAACATGAGAGAGATGATTTAGGATATCTGGCAGAAGGAATTTCTAAGCAGCCAAGCATTGAGAGGTGACTTGGGTGCTGTTAAAGGCATTCAGTTTTAAAAGGGAAACACAGCATAAACGTTTGGAAAATTTGCAGCCTAACAATGTGATAGAAAAGAAAATTCCAATTTCTGAGGAGAAATTCAAATAACTTATGCAGAAATTTGCATAAATAACGAGGAACTGAATGTTAAGCCCCAAAACAATGGGGAAAATGTCTCCCAGGGCTAGTCAGAGGTCTTCATGGCAACCCCTCTGATCAAAGGCCTGGAGGCATAGGAGGAAAAAGCGGTTTCATGGGCTGGGCCCAGGGTTCCTGTGCAATGTGCAGCCTAAGGACTTGGTGCCTTGCATCCCAGCTGCTCCAGCCATGGCTGAAAGGGGCCAACATAGAGCTGTGCCTTCAGAGGGTGCAAGCCTCAAGCCTTGGCAGCTTCCATGTGGTTTTGAGCCTGCCAGTGCAAGAAGTCAAGAATAGGGGTTTGGGAACCTCCGTCTAGATTTCAGAGGATGTATGGAAACACCTGGATGCCTAGGCAGAAGTTTTTGCTAAAGGGGTGAAGCTCTCATGGAGAAATTCTGCTACCACAATGCAGAAGAGAAACATAGGGTCAGAGCCCCCACACAGAGTCCATACTGGGTCACTGCCTAGAGTAGCTCTGAGAAGAGGGCCTCCATCTTCCAGACCCCAAAATGGTAGATCCACTGATAGCTTACACCATGTGCTTGAAAAAGCCACAGACTCACTTACCCGTGAAAGCAGCCAACAGAGGAGCTATATCCTGCAAAGCCACAGAGGCAGAGCTGCCCAGGCTATGGGCGCCCACCTCTTGCATCAGCATGACCTTAATGTGAGACATGCAGTCAAAGGAGATCATTTTGGAGGTTTAAGATTTGACTGCCCCTCTGGATTTTGGATTTGCAGGGGGCCTGTAGCCCCTTTGTTTTGGCCAATTTCTTCCATTTGGAATGCCTATATTTACCCAATGCCTGTACTTCCATTGTATCTAGGAAGTAACTAACTTGCTTTTGATTTTACACACTCATAGGTAGAAGGTACTTGCCTTATCTTGGATGAGGCTCTGGACTATGGACTTTTGAGTTAATGCTGAAATGAATTAGTACTTTGGGGAACTGTTGGGAAGGCATGATTAGTTTTGAAATGTGCGGACAATGAGATTTGGGAGGGGCCAGGGCAGAATGATATGATTTGGCTCTGTCCCCACCCAAATCTCATCTTGAATTTCCACTTGTTGTGGGAGGGACCCAGTGGGAGGGAATTGAGTCATGGGGGCAGGTCTTTCCCATGCTGTTCTCATGATAGTGAATAAGTCTCACAAGAGCTGATGGTTCTCACAAGAGCTGATGGAGTTTCCCTACACAAGCTTTCTCTTTTTGCCTACTGCCATCCTTGTAAGATGTGACTTGCTCTTCCTTGCCTTTCCCCATGATTGTGTGGAACTGTAAGTCCATTAAACCTTTTTTCCTGTATAAATTACCCAGTCTCGGGTATGCCTTTATAAGCAATGTTAAAGTGAACTGATACACAGAAGGTGCAGTGAGCTGAGATTATTCCACTGCATTCCAGTCAGGGTGACAGAAGGAGACCCTGTCACAGAAAAAAAAAAAAAAGACTTTGGGGGACTGTTGGATATGCATTATTGGTTTTGAAATGTGAAAAGGACATGAAATTTGGGAGGGGCCAAAGGCAGAATGATATAGTTTTGCTCCATGTTCCTACTCAAATCTCATCTCAAGTTGTAATCTCCACATGAGGGAGGGACCCTGTGGGAGGTGATTGGATCATGGGAATTGTTTCCCCCATGCTGTTTTATTTATAGTGAGGGAGTTCTCATGAGAGCTAATGATTTAAAAGTGGCAGTTTCTTCTGCACTCTCTCTTTCTCTCCTGCTGCCATGTTAAGACATGCCTTGCTTCCCCTTCCCCTTCTGCCATGATTGTAAGTTTCTGTGGCCTCCCCAGCCATGCAGAACTGTGAGTCAATTAAACCTCTTTTGTTCATAAATTACCCAGTCTCAGATAGTATCTTTATAGCAGTGTGAAAACGGACTAATACAGAGGCTAAGCAAAAGGTTTATACTATAGTATCTGCCATTACCTCTTAGTGATATCTGAACTCAGACCTCAAAAAACTTCAGCTCCAGAATCATCGTGGTAGACTTTCTTGTCCAACTCAAAAGCTTAGATTATCCATATAGATTAAATTTGAAAAATTCCATAATTTTTCCAGGTGTATCTAATATACTTTGAGTGACTTAGGAATAATCCAATTCTTTGCTTAGAGCAGATCCCATCATTCAAACTACATGTTTGACAGCTGCTGGGTGGTAGCCGGATGTTAAGTGAGAGAGGTGAGTTAGCATGAGATAATTCTGTTTCTTAGAGTATTTACCTATGATTAAGTTGACTTTTTTTCCCTGTATTTAGAAACTAAAAGACAGCTTCAGGAATGGCTTAATTAATTCTTGAATCATGTCAATTTTATCCTCCACTAGATAGGCATTAAACATTTCTATTTAATAAAAGTATTTTCTCTTATATCACTTGCTGATTTCTGCAGGAGGCCTACCTAACCCAGTAATTTGTATTCCTATTTTAAAATTATGTATTGCCAACAACTAGGTGACTCCTATGAATAGACAACTCCAGGTGCAGAAACAAGAGTTATCTTTTCATTTAGCCACAATGCACATTTTGCTCTCACCAAGGGTAGTCTGAAGTTCACAGATTTGTTTATCTGTGTACTTCTTGAGAAGCTCCACTTTATCCTAGGAGAGAAATATCATAGGGATGCACAACATTTTTCTAAATAAGCAATAAATTATCAGAAACTCTGAGATATTTCTCATTTAAATTAATAACATATCACAATTCTTTACTTTCTAAAACAAATGGTAGAAATGAATAGTATTAAATAGGAGACTTTAGAACATAGACTGGGAGAAAAAAGATTGGCTTAATTCATGGATTAATTAAGTCAATCCTAGAGCAAATGGCTTTAGTATGACAAGTTCTTTCTCGGAGTTTCTGGGCAACTGATAAAATACAGAAATTGTCATCTCAATTGTGGGTAAGCAGTCCAACAAATCACTCACATGTACCATAAAGTGCTTTTTTTTTTCCCTCACTTCCCAGTCAGATTTATACTCAGATCAGTCCAGCAAATGAACCCATAGAGAGAAATTTTACAGAAGTGGGACTGTGGTATGAGAGCTAAGAGAGGAGGCCTTGCCTACTCTTCATATGTAAATATGAACCTTGTGTTTGGATCTCACCAAGAGTCCAGCATCCCATCTTGTGTCAATGATGTGCATCTGGGAAGACTGGAGGCTAATGCTGAGAGGTCCAATTCTGTGTGCCTCAACTCTATCCAACTAACCTCAATGCCACTTTTTATGCACTAAACATTTTATGCACTAAAAAAATTTAGTATTATTTCAGAACAAAATACAACAAACAGTACCACCACAGTCACAATTGGATATCAACATATAAAATAAAGTGCATTTTGAGAAAAATTTACCTTAGTAGAAATAGAAATCTACTGTAGATTTTCCTATAATTATGTTACTGGGTTTTAGGATATTTTAACCAGCATTTCTTTATAAGTCTACTATAAATATCAGTATTTTCCCCCAGAGAGACATGATCCTAGCATCACTGAAAAAATGTCAGTCACGCTTGTGACTATGTAGATACACACACTGACTAGTTGACTTTTTTGACGGATTTGTCTACTGTAAGGATCCAAAAATGATCCAGCTGGTGCAATTGTCAACAGGGCCTATGTATCAAATGTTGTCAGGCTCAGCTGAAAATGAGCATACTTTCTTAGCATCGCTAACAGCTCTCTTAATAAAGCTGCCAACATTGCCAAATATAGTGTGTTGGTGCTTGAAAGGTTAAAGTCGTGTAAGTATATATGTTACACATCTAGAAACAATTAGTGGAATACCACATGGTACATTAATTAAATTTGATGTTTTATCATCTGGTTCTTGATAAATAAGTTGTATTTTCAGAGCTTGTTCTACCCTCAATTAACCAAAATTATGAGAAAGAAGTTTCTGATATCTCTGTAAGGAATGTGTGTGTATCTCTGTGTGTGTATATATGTATATGAAATCATATATACATATATGAAATTATATATATATAACATTTTAAAGATACCTAAGTTTTTGAAATTAAAGTTTTGCTTTCTTAAGTTTTTCCTATATGAATTGTATAATGCTCATGTTTTCTTTTTTGTACAGTATAGACACACACACCACTTAGTAAATATTATATAACCATTTGATAGGCAAAGTTCTTTCTTGATTTAAAGAAACAGGTTATTTTCCCAGGTTAGTATATATGCATCAACTTTATTCTTTTTACTAGCTAAAGAGTATAATATTGTATATACATGTACTACAATAATTTTTTACCAGTTCCTTGTCAGTGGTCATTATTTTCAGGTATTTTTACTATTACAAACAACGCTACAATAAAGATCCTTAAATAAATGAACATATATATATATATATATATGGCATAAATTTGCAAGTGCATTTTTGGGATAATTCTTATTCATAGAATTGATGGCTCAGAGAGAGTGGCCATTTTTCAGTTTGATGAATATTGACTACTTGCACTCCAAAGCAGTTTACACTAACTTAAGTGTTCATGGCATACCTGTATTCTCACAGTGCTTATACTGTTATTAACTGTTGCCAAATTGGTAAACGAAGATTATTAGGTAATTTCTTTCAAGGGATTTCTGAGTTTGAAATCAGGATTTGATATAGAAACTCACAACCCAAGGTTTGTAATTCTAGGTCCAGGATTCTTTGAAACTGTATTTATGTGGTCATCTTCATTTTTCCTGAAGGAAAAAGTTCATATCTTTTTATCAGATTTTCAAAGAAACCATTGATCCACACCTAACTATGATCACAATGCTCTATTTCTAAAGAAAGTTAAAAAATGCAATTATTTATTTGTGTTTACTAATATAATCTTATAAAAACACTAAATAATTATTTTTTCTAAATTCTTGAGTTTTTAATTTTACTCATAGGAGAAAATAAAGCACAACCCAGGTAAGAGAGCATGACATCACTTTGATCATTATATAAGGCTTTTGAAAAGCTTAGAAAATGTCTTATTGATTCCAACAACACCTAACTCAAGATGGCATCACCACATTGTTCCTTCTCTTACCTACTCTCTTCTATCCCCACCACAGTCTGTCTTTACACCCATTTTACTCCTCAAGCCATTGCAAGCAATGCTACTCTTGCTGTCTCCACTTACTCGCTTGTTTTCATCAAAGGTAAGATAAATATATAAAGTGGATAGTTATGACTCTAGGGTAATCCTGAACTGGTCAGGATAATGTAACAGGATAATGTAATGCTGATGTAACAATAAATCCCCAAATCTCAATTGTTAGAAAAAACAAAGTTTATCCAGACTGCCTGAGTTTCATGGCTCTTCCATCTTGATGTATACCTGTACCATTTCTGTGGCAGGGCAACATAGAGCACAGAGACAAACTTCAGCTCATTAATTATAGCCTGATAGTTAGAATGTATCATATACCCCTGCCTAACTGTACTAGGCATTTCAGATAAGCAAATGTAAAATTTGAGAATAAATATTGCCTCTGCCACAAACATCTATCCAACAATTTTTTAAGTTATGCACACCTAACAGTTATGGTTAGGATGTGTCAGATGCCATTCTAGGAGACTTTCATGTATTATCACATTTAATCCTCACCAAAGTCCTATCATAAATTGGGAAGTAGAATCACTGAAAGGTGATATAACTTGCTCAATATTGTTCAGATGGTGAATAGAAGATAACAGAATACAAATCAGCAGCATGCCTCCAGAGCACCTGATTTTACTTGCTGCTCCACACTTCCTTTTTCATCTTCTTATTCATTTCACAAATACCAAAAACTTACAGTGCCTATGATACTGTAGTGTGTATTAATAATATACCTAATCCTGGCCCTGGAGAAACTCATCATCTCATAAGCTCAATAGGGGTGTGAAGGTATTCAAGAGTAAGACACTGGCCTATGCACACATACAGAGCTGGGAGAGTGTGTGGTGTGTTAGGAGAAATGTCAGTGGTTGTACATAATTGGGGCTTAGAGTATGAGAGAAGTGGAAAGATATATGACAGTAAGAGCTGCTTATTCCTGAAACTAGCCATTCAATACGAGCTATGAAACAGTAAGCATTGCTCTCTTTTGGCATTGCTATATTAAATTCCAATTATCCTAGAGGAGTAACCCCTCTAGAAAAACCATGTTGACTATTTCCTCTGTGATAGGTCCGTCACCCATGTCAGTCTCAAGGTATCTGCCCTTTGGGAAATCCCCTTCACAGTACTCCTCATGGTTTTTGGACACACATTGCTCTTTTCTATGAGACTTTCATGATTGAAGGACACATATGGTCATGTTTGTCTTTGGATCACCAGCAGGAAGGCCAAAGTGCCATGCAAGCACTTAGTTCTTTATTTTTACCCTCTCTAGCTTCTTGAATAACAGGGTATTTCCCCAGGTCTCAATTGCCTTGATTCAATCATCAAACATTGTTTTATCAAAAAGTATCTTTCGTTCTTGATACTGGAATGCAATATCATTAATGAATAAAGTCATGGAATGCATTAGCTATTTCCCAGTCATGAAAAAATAAGAGTAAAGATAAATAGAAGCCACACAAATATGTACTGCCTGAAATAATGGTTTCTCTGAATTTAATAAGACTTTACTTTTTACTCTTTATATATAAAAATAAAGCAGTCTTGTCAAGTTGTAACTCAAATAAATATTTGTAAGAAAACTGAGGTTGTAGGTGCTTCTCTAAAAGATTATCTCCTGGTACATCATTAACTAGTTTTCTCTCCTACTATTTATCGATTCCTAAACTGAGTACTCTACCCTAAATAATTGGTGTCATGAGAAAAAGATGCTTCCCTGGATAACACTATTTGTTACATTGGAAAATGTCAGTAAGATCTCAAATAAATCCAAGTTTGCAATTTGAATTTACTTAACTTGTCTATCAGCCAAAATGATTGATTACATTTTCAGGTACCAAGAACAAATACAAATTTAAATTATCTTCTTCTACCTTTCAGGTTTAATTTAATTTTCCTCTCTAGTGTATTTATTAGACCATCAAAAACCTAAGAATAATTCTATTTTGCTGTCTTCTTCTAGTTTCCTAACATTTATTATTCAAAAACCTACAGAGTATTTCAGCTTTCAGAGTTAGTGATGCTTTGCTCTATGGCCTTCTAAGATAACGTCACAGAAGATAGATCTGGCATCAGTTACAGTTTCTGCTCATCTTTACAGAACTTTCTAGTTCTGGAGACATATCTGTGGAACAGAAACCTAGTTGTATTTAGCCTGTTACCTCTAGCTGATGTGTGTGTTGACATAACCCGCCTTTTTTACTGTGGTATTTTCTGTATATCTGTTAACGGTTTGGTAAGAGGGAAACCTGGCTCCCTTGGCATTTTTTTTTCCTTTTTTTTCAGGGGCATAAACATAACCACAGTGTTGGTATATTGTCTCTGAGTCTCACTTCAGTTCATCCGGCCAGTGTATATACGTCTCACCTTTACTATTTCTCATTTGTATTCTTTTACCTTTGTAACACCTAGTGAAGATATTCTGATCTAGGTTATGCTCTAAGGGCTTCCCAGTGAGGGTCATAAGTGATAAAATGTTGCAAACTTTGTCATGACTTGGTTTACTGATATAATTTCTTGGCTATATGATGCTGCCTAGAGAATCTTAGCACTCGGAAGGGCTAGAAAACATGTGGAAGCAACAGCTTCCTTTTTGTAGTGAAGTGAACAATGAATGGCCTGGGGATGATGAATGATTTATATAAACTGACATGCTGATTGAAGGCAGAGGTATGAATGAGAGCCCAGGGAGTCAGAGTCATTTCCACCTTTTCCATACAGCCTCCCTTCTCTGGAACTGCCTCTAGTCATTATTTGATGTTTGAAATGATCAACATTCATACTCATGTTTGTGGGAAGACGAGACAAGAGGCAACCTGACTGCCCTAGACAGAACCTGAAAAGATGTTAGAAACATCTTTCCCTACCTGCTGTGTGATCTGAGCATGGCCAGTAGGATAACCCTGTCTGATTCTTGAGAGAGTGAAGCAAAGGAAAGGGTTAGTAAAGAATTTTGTTATGACCCCTGCAGTGGTGTGGAGAGTCCAGCCTGTGGTGGTAGAGGCCGGAGCTCAGCAACAAGATGTTAACTAGGGATGATGCCAGGTGCGGAAGTGACGGCCAGCCATCAGTGATGTCTGGGTAGACATGGCTCTGCCTCGCTTGGCTCTCATCATAGCCTGTGGCCTCCCTGTAGGTTCTGTAAGGCATCCTCCACACTTCCTACGAACTTTTTTTCTGTTTAAGTCAATCAGGGTATTTTTTTTTTTGTTATTTGTGACTAACAGAATAACTATAGAAACCTATTAGGGCTGAGACTGCTGATTTACTTAGCACAAAGGCAATTTCTCTTTCCTCTTGTCTCCTGACATATCTCTCTTTTTTAATTCAAATTAAATCCCTTGTGTCTATGTCTCAGCACCTCATGCTATATAAGCACTAAAACAGTAATTGTAGAAAGAAGAATGAAAGGAATAAAGAAATGAAAGAAGGAATGGGTGAGGGGGAAGAACAGAGATACAATTTGGTAGCCTTCAGCATGTTACAGACACTTAAACCCAAGGAACTAGACTATATTACCTAGGGTTAAAGAGTAGACAGGAGTAAAAGGAGCCAAGACCAGATTCTGGGTAAATTCTTATTTATACTTCCAGGTGAGGAAGTAGATCCCATAAAGAAGCCTGAGAAAGGGCAGCCAGTGAGGTAGGAGAAATAAGGCTGTAGAATCACTGAAGCCGAGAAGAAAGAAGTAGACACCTGTGCCAAAGGCCAACGAAAATTCAAATAAGAGAGAACAGAAAAGTAACTATTGTATTTGGCACCACCCAGGTTATTGGTAGCTTTCATTAGTACGTACATTAGTGGTCTTCATTAGTGCACTCTCAGTGGAGTGGTGCAAAGAAAGTCTGATCTGAGTGGGTGGAGGAGAGATTAATAGATGAATAAGTAGGGGCGGCAACTACAGGCAACTCTTCCAAACTGTGCTTCCATAAAAGAGAAAATAAGACTGAGCAGAAACTGGAGGGAGCTGAGTCATTGTTAATATTCTCTTAGAGTTAGATCTTTGTTGTTCTAATGCTAGCTAAGCCTTCTTCTATTATCGCTTCATTGTTGGTGCTCTCAAGTATTTTATGTGCAGACTCTTCATGACTGATTTCACTCATTTTGATTGCTTTGATGAATTCACACACTTAATTCATATACTTAACTACAGCTGCCTGCTTTCTTCTGAACATAAAAGTCTTATAAGCCCCTCACATATAACAACTGTCTCAAGCCAGGCTCACACTGGCTCTCTCTTTTGTGTGGTCCTTCTCTGGCTCACAGAAAACACTCAAATCCTTTGTGCTGACAAATCCTGGGGGGTGGAATGAGAGGACTCCTTCCCAATTCAACAAGTTTTCCTTTATCGTGTCGGTCGTAGTTTATCTCTCTACTTTCATATATAGAAATATATCTTGGCATATATATATATATGAAAGTTGTCTGTATATATATGTTATACATATTTTATAGTATTTTATAATATAAAAAAATGTATAAACTAAATGTAAATATGAACATATAAACTATATAAAATATATAAGCTATTATATATAAAATATAAACATATACATATATGTTTGTATGTACATGTTGATATTATAGGATTAATATATATAATAGGACTAAGACTTTCAGTTCATCGAGTCAACCATCTTCAAGAGATACGTATTAAGTTGTACAAGTGGTCCCTATGAAGCATCCCTCAGCAGACGTAAAGTGAGGAGCTAGTATCCTCCATCTACAACATATCTTTCTTCTTTGTAGTCATATGGGAAGGTATTTACCTGAGATGTGGGGAAAGTGCTCAAAAGCCAAGAGACCATTTTTAGCTAAAGCCTCAGAAAATGTGTGACTTTGGCACTTAAAAAAACTTTATTGAGGTATAATTGATAAACAAAACCTTGTACATATTTAATGTATGTGAAAGCTTAATGAGTTTGAACATATGTATACATCTTGAACATGTGTATACATATGATGAGTTTGAACATATGTATGTACCTGTGGCACCATCCCTACAATCATATACTAAATGTATCCAGTTTGAGTTGATGGGTTTTGGCATTTTGGCATTTCTTTTTTTTTTTTTTGAGGAGGATGCTCTCTATTGTATCTCGGCACCTCAGCAAACACTTGCCTTGAACATTCCCATGTTTTCTGTTTTAGAAAGCTACATTTCCCATTCCTTAGGAGTCTTGGGCCTCCTCTGAGTCTTCAGTGACAGGCAACAGAAACTGAGAGATGAGAAAAAGCTGAGAGATCAGAGCAAACCCAACTCAATGAGGAGACTCCGTCCTTTTTCAGCCCCCATACCTGATTAGTTAGCAAAGTTGAACATCTGTTTCTGGAATATACTCCTCCAATCTGTTCCACCCCCCTCTATCTAATTGTTATTGCCTTTCTTCAGGTCTTCAGCTGGATTACTGACCATTTTGTCTTCCTCCAGCCTCAACCCTCCAAGCCATTTTAATTAGTTTTCAAAATCATACACCTGGACTACCTCTTCATTGCTTAAACATCCTTTAATAGCATCCCATTGTCTA
The DNA here is from genome assembly GCF_028885625.2 of Pongo pygmaeus. Taxonomy (NCBI): domain Eukaryota; kingdom Metazoa; phylum Chordata; class Mammalia; order Primates; family Hominidae; genus Pongo; species Pongo pygmaeus. The sequence goes on from NC_072379.2 coordinate 125,341,821, forward strand.
CTGTACGAACTTGAAACTTCTGCACAAATTAGTCTCTAATTATATTGCCAGAATTGTCTCCTGCCAGCTTTTTTCTAGTGTATGCTAATCTTCAGTGACATTGAATTGTAGTTTGCACGTAGGGGTGAGAGCAGGGCACTTATTAAATAGTTGAAAATAAATAAAATCTCTTAAACTATAAAATTATACCACAATGGAAAAGTGCAGTAATATGCTAATTCATCTTAAAGAGACAGCAATCATTCCTAACACATGGGTCCACTATGCCTACAGACTAGCAGAGGAAGCAAATAATTACTGACAGTGGTAATTGACTGATTCTCATCAAGTGATAGACTGGTTGCTACTTAATAAAGGACATATGGAGTAGAGAACTCAGGGATTGATCCACTGTGGAGCCTCCTGGTGCCATCATATCTAGTGGTAAACATAACTGGCCAATTGTAGTAATAGCTCACCAAGAGCTGTGATTTCTCAAGAATAGAGACCTGAGGAGTAGTGGAGAATTAGTGAACCTTAACAATGATTGATAGAGAAGGAAGATGATAAACATATTTTTCCTGAGGAACTGATGTTGGTATAATCAAATAATCATATAATCTGCAGGTATAATAGCTTACCATACTAAAGTTCTTTTTGTAAGTTTCTTTCTTTTCTTTCTTTCTTTCTTTTCTTTCTTTCTCTCTCTCTTTCTCTTTCTTTCTTTATTTCTTTCTATTTCTTTTCCTTGAGTGACTTCCAACTTAAAGAACCACTGACAGGCTAGATTAAATTTAACATGGATCAAAAGTGGATCTGAGTGATGCACGGCATTTACCTCCTCTACATTTAGGGCCTCAGCCATCATCACTATCAAGTGGCTCACAGACTGTATGATTCATGACTATCTCAGTTGTGTCTGACCTTACATAATTGTTGCCTTGGACCAAGGAACCTACTTTATTGCTGGGAAGTTAGATATAACAATGATCACAGGACCAGATAATCCACTGGTTCTACCATATTTCCCAACTCCCAGAAGCTTCCAGCCTAGTAGAACATTGTAATGTCTCCTTAAAGGCACTGTTGAGGTACTCGCTTGGGGACTGCATGCAATCAGTCAAGAACTACGGTGATTATGAGGTGTTGTGTCCCTGATAAGTGGAAGACATGGGTCTGGAACCAAAGTGTGGAAGTAACAGGAAATCTTCTCATAATTATTCCTTGTGATTCTCTTGGGACATTTGTGATTTCCTTTCTCACAACTTTAGTTTTTACCAGCTTAGATATTCAGAGATGGATATGCTTCTACCAGGGAACATACTGAAGGATCTTCTGAACTAAACTTAAGACTACAGCCTGTTCTGAATCACATCCATCTAATGTCCCCATACTAGGCCTTGAATTTAGCACAGAAGACTAACAAAGACTTTGCAAATCCACCAATTTCACAATCCTACCTGAAACCTAGATTTCAATGAATTCTGCTCTATGATTAAAAAGATAAAGCTCATGGTAAATGTTACCCAAAGACCTTCTGGTGTTCATACTGTTCCTTGAATTAGTAGTTGACTCACCTGAGTCTCTCACTTGTTTTTCTTCCCATGTTTCAATGACGCTTAACAACAACCAACTGCCTACACAAACCTTACCATTACCATTGATGTCTCAAATACTAGAGGTATCATATAAGCAATGTATTTCCTTCTACTTTTATCTTCTACCTATATCTCAATGCAGATATATATAAAAGAGGCATGAGTGAACCTCTTAACAATTGTGATACTACAGCATACCCACTTGCCATCAACAGTGCTGGCATCTCATCTTGATGATCTGACTAAGGGAAACTGGAGCTTAAACTAGCTACAAGGGCTATAGGAACAAGTATAGAATACATTCATTGTGTCCCACTAAATAAGCAAGGAAGCAGGAGTATTTAAATACCAGATCCTGAGAGCAATGGTTAAGGGATGCTCACAGGGAGCAATAATTCCCCTTTTTAGATTGCTGTATTCACTAGCAAAATGGACTTCATAAATCAAAGAAGGCTCTCCAACAAAGAATGCAGGTGCTGGTAACTGGCCACTTTTCAGTGAATAGGGCAGGGTATATGGGCAGGGCACCAACAGCATCCACTACTAGAGTCAAACCTGGAAATGTTGAGGTCTTCAAGATATTCTTTGTCAGCTTCCCTCCCAACAAAATCTTAACTTTCGTTAACTCTGTTTTAAATTCCAAAATGATTCTTAGCATTTTCTTGATCCCTCCATGAAATGAATTGCTCCATATCTTTATACATGGCATGCACCTGAATGTCCTCCTCTGGTTCTCAGCCTAGGAAACCATTCATCATTCAAGGGAGTTTAGATCTTTCCCTCTTCCCAAAACATTATCTTTCCCTGGTTCTCTGTTACTAAGTTGCTCTCACATTTTTACTTTCATAGACTGTTATGCTTATCCCTCTTATATTTCATATCATACTGTATTGTAACCAAGTGTGTCTTCCCAGTTATGCCAGTAGGTTTTTCATGGCCTTACTCATTGTAGCTTAGCCTAAGGTCTGGTATATACTGAACAGTTATATTGTGAATTAAACACATCCCTTAACCTTAAGAAGTGTAGCTTTTCTCCACCGGTTTAAGTATCTTAATGAAAAGATGAGAAAGCAGGTCTGATCCACAAGCAAGCAAAAGTTAATTTTGTTAGAAGTCATTTACCAACTCATCATCATGTATTATGGCCATTTTTGAAAGAAATCAAATTATAAGAAAAATATAGAGAGATAATTGGGTTTTTTTGAGAGAAAAATCTGCAAGCAAATTAAGTTCCAGACCAAATGTCCTTGTGGGCTTGGTCTTTTAAATAAAAATATAATTAATTAAATGACTGCCTAGTACTGTTCCTATGTTTCGAATGGGAAGAGAATTATAAAGCATTGGCTTTCAAGTGCTCATTAGCCTGGAATGTGAAATGTAGTTGTCATGTATGGTAAAATAAGCAGAAATAAGCCTTGCTAAGGAAACATTAGGATGAGAAATTGCTTCTCTAACTTCCCAATTCTAAATATCAAAACCTTTACTGAAATGATCATTTGGGGTTTACCTGTGTTCAGATATGTATCATTAAAAGTAGCTGAAGCTGGTCTTCATAAGAAAGAAGTACAGAAACATCTGTAAGGGAAGTGAATCAATGGGGAAAAAAGATACTCCCTGGCATATATTTTTAAATGGTGGATTGATGTATTAGTCAGAGTTTTACAGAGAAATCAGACCATCAGGAAGTGTCTATACGTGTATGTGTGTGGGGCAAGGTAGTGCAGAGAGAGAGAAACACAGAGATTTTAAGCAATTGGCTGACATCACTGTGGGGGCTTGGTAAACCCAACATTTGCAGGGTAGGCCAGCAGGCTGGAGTCCCAGGGAAAAGTTGAGAGTGAGTTTGAAGGCAGTCTGCTGGCAGAATTCCATCTTGCTCAGGGGAGGTGGTCTGTGTTCTATTAAGGATTTTAACTGATTGTATAAGACCCATGACATTATAGAGTAATCTGCTTTACTCAGGTCCACTGATTTAAATGTTAATCTCATCCAACAAACACCTTCACAGAAACATCCAGAATAACGTATTAACGAATCACTCAGCATCACAGCCCAGCCAAATTGATACTAAACTTCCGCATCACAATTTTCCATATCACTTTACCTCCTTTTTTTTTCTGAACTCCATTTAAATGGCAGCAATGTTTACACATAAAAGGAGAATGAGAAGAGAAGGACATGAAATCAGGAAGACATAAATGGTTATAAGGGTACTGATGGAGTCAACAAAGTAAAGGAAGTTAGAATCTAAAAATCCCTGCAGTGATATTGACAAGAAGTGAGCCAGTTTGCCCTGCAGAGCCCCGAGAAAATTGACCCACACTAATGCTGTACATGAGGGTGCTGACTCCCTGCATTCCCTCTCCAGACAAGCAACATGATCACAGGTGTATGGTTTATTTTCTGGAGTAATTAAACGGGAGCACTCCATAGTCAGGGATGTCAGGCTCACAGGGTACAGCTCAGGGATAAAATAAGGGATGTTCAAGTCTGCATGCTGAATTGTGGGAGCTTTTCCTTTATCACACCTGCTCCCACAACATTGATAGCCAGAAACCTGCTCTGCATGTAGAATATTGAAGAAATCTTTACTGAGGAAAATAAAAAAAAATATTTCAGAGAAAAGATCTCTGATCATGAATATTTGGGAATCCCTTTATGAAAGGTTGTGGTGTGAGAGATCTAAATCTTCCTCTCCCAAGACAGAAAGTGACTGGATAATGCCTAACCTTTATAAATCAAGAAATGAAGTATCATTGAGACTCTTTAGAAGAAGGAACCAGAAGTATAGAGGGAAGTCCTTTCAGGGAAGAAGAATTAGGGAATGAGTAAGGAAATATTTGAGTTTTTTAGTACTTTGGGTCATGTCATGGAAGGACACTGTCATCCAAATTATTACAATAGCCTCCTAACTAGTCTCTCCTCTTCACTGCTTACCCTGTGAAGAAGTGAAGTGAAGAAACCAGAGCCCATTTAAAACATAGGTTGTAGCCCTCAGTTCCTCCGTTGATTCCCCAGCTCACTCGCGTAACTGCTGATGTCCTGACAAGGCCTGAGGAGGCTGTGCAGGATTGCCCCTCCTCCCTCCCACAGCACTCCCTCTCCTGGGCTTGTGTCCTACATTCTCCCCAACTCTCCTACTATTTCACCTTAACTCCAACCTACTGCCCTACTTCCCATTTTTAAAACATGCCAGAAGCAGTCCTTCTTGAACGCCCTTTTACTACATTTTCTCAGCACCTCCAAGAATGCTCACTCTAGATACTCTCCTAGCTCATCTCTTACCTCCTCCATATATTTGTTGAAATGTCACACTTTTCAGTCTTCCTTGAACATCCTATTTAAAATTGCAACTATCATCCCCTGTTCCCATCCCCTAAAGTTATTCTTTCTTCATTTTGCTTTTCTTTTAAGATCTGATAACCTGAGTATCTGAGCCCCAACTTGTATATAAGCTCAATCAGAATATGAGTTTTTATATTTTTGTTTTGTTTATCATTTAATTTCCCAGTATCTAGAAAAATGCCTGACTTATAGTAGGAACTCAAACATTTATTTAAAAAATTAAATAAATTTAACACTTTAATCAGAGTTCATGAGATGCATTACTTTGATTTTAATAATAATATTTTAAAAAGCAGAAAAATTAAATGGTTAAAAAATGACATTGCTGTAGACAACATATAATTTGGGTGTTCAAGGGAAGCATTTTTGTTATTTTAAAATTGACATAGAAATTCTTTCAATTTTTAGAATACAACTAATACTTCAGGAAGTTATTGGTGGAACAGGGGGACATTTTAAAGTAGCAACATTTGATTGGGGATATCTGAACTTGCCCTATGAAATGTGATAAAGAATTATGTATGACTGTATATGTACCACCTGCACACATGCACATAATAAAACTAGTGCAGCTCGTTTCTAGAAACTAGCATATCTTATTATAGTGCATCTGTTGAATTCCTCATTCATTGAGAATTATTAAAATCTGAAACCAAAATGACTAAAGGACTATGTTTTCATTTTGTTTCCTCACTGAGGCATGCTCCATAGTGTTCATATAACATTTAATCTACAATAAGATAGCTCCATTAAGTTAGAACTTTCCAAAATTCACACAAGTATCAATTTCTACCTACCATTGTGTGAAAAGCATATTTAAATTATTAACTTTATCAGTTGTAGATTTGTCACTCTATTTCTGTTTTAAATGTATTACCAATTAACTGATGCTATATTATACTAAAAAACAATCATGACTCTTCAAAAAGGAAAGAGAATATTTAGTACAGCCACCTGTTAGGAGAAGAATCCCTTTGTAGGCAACAGTTCTCATCAGTGAATGCCATCTTTGGACAACTTGCTTCTACTGTGAGCTGCAACAATGGGATGGGGAATATAGGCTTTCCTGGCTTGTGACATTAAGTGATTTCTTAGTCTGAAATCCTCTAAAGTTATTGCCTTTATAATGTTTCCTATGTCATACTGTGAAATGTAGCCCTCTGTGTTGTAGTTCAAAAATTTGCAATTAATCACCAGGTGTGGATTCCACAATTGTTGCTTCATCCCTTAGTTGGAAAAGAGTGAGGCAAGTTTTCTTTCCAGCTTCATATCCTTTTCATGAATGAAGGAACTTGAGTCTACTGCTCGGTAACATGATGGGTTTTGAGGTAAATTCCCCGACCTGAAGCTACCACAAGTATGAAATGTACAAGGGGCTTCTGAATTTATCTTTTAGAAGAACAGGAACTATTAGACTCTGGAGAAAATAAATAGCAGCCATAGAATGTATGGAGGACTCCAGGTTGGATTAGAGATGTCAGAAATAACTAAGGTGTTCATTTAAGGGCGACAAAGGGAAAATAAAAGGATTTGAGGTGTTTGTCTTGGCTGAAAGCACTTTAAATGGAGAAAAGCAACTACAGCACATATTTATAAGCTTAGGTAAGGAATTAAATTGAATTTCATTGGGTACTGTGATAGCTCTTTCCTTGGACTTAGCCTATATTTTATTGTATTTCATTCTAAGACTGTCTTTTGAGCAAATGAGCTTTTCCAGAATAAAATATTTGAAAGTAGCATCAGCTCTACCTTGCTCTAAAAGATATCTATTGCTGTTTACTACCATAATGAATAGATACATTTTTCATCTACTCAGTGGGAACAGGATCACACTGCTCAGTTTTATAATAATAATTTCATTTATTGCATGCCCATGTGCTATGCACTGTAGATACATTATATCATTTGATATTCACAAACATTTTGAGAAAGACGCAATGTTTTCTATAGTTTATTAACGAGGTCATAAAGGTTATAGGACTTTCTTGTGGATGGAAAACTTGGAGGTGGCAAAGCTATGGCTTGAAGTCACGACTGTTTGATTGGGGGTGATTAGTACTTAGGAGTAAGACAACCAGGCATGAGAATTTTTCCAAAACACATAGCCCAGGCAACACCACAGATTTACTTAGGACCAGAACAGTTGCACTTTGTAGAGCTGCCTGTGTGGCTAAAAACCTCAGGTCTAAGGGAGGGATCCAAGTTTCATCTCTCTAATGCTGCCATTCACAAATGATGATGAAGGCAGCACTCCAGGCCATGCATATTTACATAGGATACATGAGGGAACTTTGGTTAGGGTTCTACTTGTATTATCATTGTTCAGTGCCTAATGAGTGTTAATTAAGAAACTCATTTCTCTTACCACCAAAGAGTGGGCAGGACCAAAGCATTGGGGCAAAGTTTTGTTTACTCTATCCAGGAAGGGAAAAAATAGAGTGGAGCAAAAGAAAACACACAAAAGAATTTAGAAAAGTCATTTTTTTTCCAAAAAGAAAGATATTAGGATTTTTTCTTGGATAAAGTTCTGGGAGATCAGAAAATGCTAGTATAGGGCAGGCAAAACTGTATGTCTGTTACCTTAGGGTAGTTTTCTGGGCCTGAGAATTAAATTTATATAAGATAGATTAACAGGAGAACACCATACAAATTTATACAAGTTTTATGTGATGTGGGAGCCCTTGAAAGAAAATGAAGACCCAAAGATGTAGCAAAACCTAAATGTTTACATAGAAGGTAGAGGCAATTGTGGGAAAATAGGCTATGTGAAAAGGATAAAGAAAGATGAGACTTCTTTTAACAGGGTCTGTTTGTAAAAAATTTCCTCAGTCTCAACTTCTTGTCCTTGACTATAAAAATGTTGCTTTCCTTTGGTATAGAAAGGACATCTTTCACATGAGAATTTCATTTCCTGCTTTTAAGAAAAAAAAAGGTCAGAATGTTTTTCTTACATCTGCTGCTTTTCTAGTGCTTTTAGCTCAAAATAATCTGTATGGAAAGTGACATATTTGGGGGTGGCATATTCTGCTAACCTTGACTGGTCTGGTACTTCCTTCCTGAAACCATGGCTGTTAATTAAAGTGGCCCTGGATGGCTTGAATAACGTGGTCCCGGATAGCTGCCGACGCCTGAGCCATGGAGAGGGGACTAGCTAGAAGGAGGTCTTGAATCGTCACGGGAAAGCCATGGAATTGAAATCTCCTGGGCTGGACTGCTGATACTGAAGGAATGGTATTAAAAAATAGCATAAGCGAAAGACACTGGGTAGTCTCTAGTAGTTTCTCCTGGAGAAAACAATTCCAGCCAGGAGCTGTTTATGTATTTATTCATTAATTAAACAAACATTTACTAAGTATTTTCTCTGTACTGGTACTAGGTCCTATGATGCAAAGTTAATTAATCAGCCTGGTTTTTAGGGAGGGGTAATCTAGTGAGTGAAAAAGGCCTTCAAACAAGTAAGTGTAGCCATCTTTTGCATTGCAGATGATTCATCTTGCGTTTTGTTTTTTGTGACTTAGAGAGAAACTCTTCTGTCCATTTCTGGAAGTGAGAAATGTACTAGGAAGTAACAAAATAGTGCTCACTCCCATCCAGGATGGAAGGCAAATCTTTCTCCTTCTCAAAACTGGACCATTGTGTTTGTGTTCTGAGAGCTAAGGCCTCTTTATGATAATTGATCAAGTTTTTATGGATGAATGATCAACCCCAATTAAGCGAGGGGCAAAAATCAAATTATAAAAGAAAGATACTGGGTCCCAGAGTTTAATGTTTGAGTTCAGTCCGTGTGAAAGCTCAGAGTCTGGCAGGAGTCCCAGGAAGAACTGAATTCAGTGGACTGGGAGGGGGGTCACTATTAGGGTCCTATGTGAGTGAATGCCCAGGAGCTAGAGGATGGACTGGGGATGGGTCATTGAGTAACATCGGCTTCATTCACAGGTCATCCAATCACAAGAGCCAACATAATGTCCTGACCACAGCTCAGTCTCTCAACACCTGGTCAAAGCAGTTCTGGGCAAGGAGACTCACAAGACCTACAGAACAGCGAGGAGTTTTTGAACCTACACTTTAGGGCTAAATTAGGTAGTAAAAGGACCAATGAAGGGACATAAAGGAGTGGACACCTCTGGGATATATTATTATATACATAACTCCAATATCAGCATTTTCTTTCAGATCGCTTCCCTCTACTATAGAGTTCAAGAATAGGTGATTTAAACAACGGAAATTTATTTTCTCACAGTTCTAGAGGCTAGATCAAGGTGCCAGCCAATTTGGTTTCTGGCAAGGATTTTCTTGGCTTGTAAACATTACCTTCTCACTGTGTCCTCACATAACAGAGAGAATAAGCGTTTTGGTATATTTTCTTATAAGGGCACTGGTACCATCAAACCAGGGCCCCATTCTTATGACCTCATTTAACCTTTGCCAGCTCCTCACAGGCCCTGTCTCCAAATAGAGTCACATTAGAGGTTAGGACTTTAACACATGAGTTTGAGGGGAATACCACATTCAGTCCATAACAGTGAGTCTATGGACATTTAATTTAAGGTGTTAATAGAGCCTCAAGTTTCTGGGATCTAGGTTTACAATTGTTTGGGGGTTTTTCCGATTTTAATTCTTTGGTTAGCTAAAACAAATACGATTTATAGAGATAAAACTGATTCAGAGTTATAATTTACAATCAAATACATTTCCAAGGATAGAAATTTTTAATTTCATAAATAAGTGATTCCCAAATGTAAGACTCGTGCTAGTAGCTCATAGTTCATGATAATATTTTCTGTTTTCTATTACAAGAATCAGGTATCATCAACCTGGGTATCAACTTGCTACTCCAGTTGAAAATAGCATATTTACTAAAGGTGCTGTTAGCCTTAAGCCTGTTTGTGAGACAATCTTGTGATTACTTTATGCTCGTAATGTTTAACCCTTGGATTCACAGTTTGGAAAAATCAGCTGTTCAGTCAGGCAGCTGCTTCAGAGAGTTTAATTTATAAATCTTCTAACTCTTTGGTTTTATAATAACTCAATTATTCTTCATGTTTTTCTAAGAACTCCCATTGTATTCAATTTACCTGAAATGGGAACTCTTAATTCTCATCATGTCTGTTTATTATAGTAACTTTAAAAAAATATCTAATATAGAACATTCCAAGACCTAATAATTCATTAGAAGGTCCTTAATGCCTTACAACACTATCCAATTTATACCAGGCACCAGTTGAAGATACAATAGGCAAAGTAAGGCATATAATATAACAGAAAACATTTTGAGATGTTTTTAGTTCATTGAAACTATACTAAATAGATTGTACTTTATACTGTTAGAATTTTGAAATCATCAAAAAGTAGTAAATTGTTTATGGTTTTGTTTTAAATATTAGCCCAGAAGATTGGAAAGGACAAATATATGCAAGGAGATGATTTAAAAGAGTATTGAGCTGGACTGTTCCAGATGTGGCAAGAGCTTGAGCCAGGGCAGTAATATCAGGGATAATCATGTGTTAGTAGTATCAGATGGCAGTATCCTAGTTGAATATCTGGGAAATATTCATTAAAAATCCAACAAAATGTTTTATTTCCCCATTATTGCCCAGTTCCATTCCAGGCAAACAATAATTAGACTTGATGAGACATTAAAAGATGGTAGACTATGACTGGGACTTTTTGAGATCAAGATAATAAGCCTATTGTTATCATTTAAGATATAAAATAATTATTATTTTTGATGTCCTGTCACATACCAAGAAAAGTACTATGTGCTTCACGTGTTGTTCTATTTAATTTATAAAACACTTATAATCACTTGGCAGTTGAATGTTAAATATTGGGATTTGGAAAGTAACTTGGTGCTAGTTTACTGTTTTATTCACTAGATCATGATTTTCCCAGATTTCTATCTAATCTAAATTCTAAAGAATATATACCTTCAAAATGGAACCAGATCCCTCACACTAAGGATCTAGCAAAATATACATAGTTGTTATGCATAATATTTTAAGTTAAAGCACTGAACATGGACTAGGTACATTATTATTAATAATAAAACTATTAATATTTTAAATATAATTTCTATGAGAAAAAATGTGCTATTCAAAACAGTGTTCTTGCTTTCATCATAATTATACATATTAAGCAGTCAAATCAATTAAAATTAAGTCAATAAAAAGGCAGATGTGTACTCAGATCTGGAAAGATACTAATGTGGATCACACACACAAAAAAATGTTTGGGTAGAACAAGAATCTGGACCACAGTTATGTAAACCACAGATTCAAAATTATCCACGACATTTACTTGCCTCATTTTTTCTCTACCAGTCAACTTTCTTCCCTCAGACTACATTTTTCAGCCAACTAAAAACAAGGCTCTCTGGCAGCTTCCACTATCACATTTTCTCTATATCTTCACCAGTGTGGGAAAAAGTTCTTTTCGTCTAGCAAAGTTTAAATAAATAAACACACACATACATAAACAGTAACAAACTTATATATGGCTTGCCAGGAGGATGAATTATTCTCCAAGACTAGACCAAGGTAAATCATATTTTACGCTCTGTGTCTGGGGTGATAGGATACCATGATTATCAGTAAAATCAGACCATGACTAGAACCAGGGGAAGATGAAAGATTTCCCAAAAGAAAAGCTTGTAGGACAGGTGTGGGCACTGGAAAAAAGGTGGTATACTGGACAGTCAACCCAGTTGGGGTCTACTGAATCTCCTGCTGAGTTATATTAAACCAGATTATCAATCCTTTCATAAAAATACAGAAAATATTTTATCTTTTATAAGAGCTTAGTAAATATTAATATAATTAATGTAAACTGAAGCTAAAATCGTTTAGATATATGAAATATGTTCATTGTTAAACAATTAGAAAACTTTGGTTTTAAAGGAAATTATTTTAAAAGAGCATATTAAGTAGATGGAGAGTCAGTAAATGATATTAGAACAACCAGGTAGGCTTCTGGCAAAAAGTAAAGGTAAAGTTTTTTCATAACTTTAGCAGAAGAAAATGGATTAAAGATATAAATGTTGAAATCATAAAAATAGTAAATAACCTATGGTGGTATAAAACATTATATTGGGGAAGATTTTTTTAAAATGAAATAAAATTCTCAAGTCCAGAAAAAATATTTGAATATATATATTTGGTGCAGATATAAATATATATACATATATACATATTTTTATATGCATATATATTATATATATTATATACATATATGTATATATTATACATACATATATACATATATTATACATACATATATACATATATATTATACATATATGTATGTATATATACATATATGTATGTATGTATATATATACATATATGTATGTATGTATATATATACATATATGTATGTATGTGTATATATACATATATGTATGTATGTATATATACATATATGTATGTGTATATATACATATGTGTGTGTATATATATACATATGTGTGTATATATATACATATATGTGTATATATACACATATATGTATGTACGTATATATATACATATATGTATGTATATATACATATATGTATGTACGTATATACATATATGTATGTATGTATATATACACATATATGTATGTATGTATATACACATATATGTATGTATATATACACATATGTATGTATATATACACATATGTATGTATGTATACACATATGTATGTATGTATATGTACATATATGTATGTATGTATATGTACATATATGTATGTATGTATGTATATGTACATATGTATGTATGTATATGTACATATGTATGTATGTATGTATACATACATGTATGTATATATACATATATGTATGTATATATACATATGTATGTATATATACATACATACATATGTACATATACATACATTTATAATATACATATATATATATATATATGTACAGATTCCAAAAAGCAAAGCCAAAGGAGAAGAGTTTGTTTCTCCAGGAGATACAAAGCATTGATATATCAATAAGAAAAATGTCTGTCAACCCAGTGGAAACAAACTTGGACAACTCATTGGAAGGAAGAAAGGAAGAAAAAAGAAGGAGGAAAATTCATAGAAAAAGAAATACAAATAACTTTTTTTTTTGATGGAGTCTCGCTCTGTCACCAGGCTAGAATGCAGTGGCAGGATCTCCGCTCACTGCAGCCTCCACCTCCCTGCCATTCTCCTGCTTCAGCCTCCCGAGTACCTGAGACTACAGGTGCCCACCACCATGCCCAGCTAATTTTTGTATTTTTAGTAGAGACGGGATTTCACCATGTTGGCCAGGATGGTCTCTATCTCCTGACCTCATGATCTGCCATCCTTGGCCTCCCAAAGTGCTGGGATTACAGGTGTGAGCCACCGCGCCCAGCCACAGATAACTTTTAAAACATGTAAATAGAGATATATTCAAAGTAGAATTCCTTTTATTTGCCATCAAGTAGATACAGATGATATGCAATATAATACTTCGTAATCAAAGTCACGAAGAAACAGCACTTTCCGACACAGAATATAAACTGAAACAACCTCTATGAAGTCTAATTTGAAAATATCAATTGAAATGCAAAATGCACATTCCCACTGAATGCTTAGTTCCATTTTTGAGATTTCACCTATATTTAATATTACATGTTTTAAAACTGTTATTTGTGCAAGGGTATTCGTTGCACTCCTATTTAAAATAGCAGGAGAAAAGACTTCACTAGTCTTCAATAAGTGGTGCCTTAGTCCATTCAGGCTGCTATAAGAGAATACCGTAAACTGCGTGACTTATCAACAACAGGCATTTATTTTTTTACTATTCTGGAGGCTAGGAAGTCCAGAATTAAAACCCTGGAAGATTCAATACCTGGTGAGGTCCTTCTTCCTGATTCATAGATGACTGTCTTTTTGCTGCAACCTCACCCAGTGGAAGAGGTTGTGGCAAAAGATCTCTCCAGAATCAAGGATTCTCCTTTGATTTAAATATCAGTCCAGAAGATTTGAAAAGACAAATATAAGCAAGGAGAGGAATTAGAAGAGTATTGAGCTGGACTGTTCCAGATGTGGCAAGAAAATACACATTTTTCCTCCAAGAAAACAAAAACAAAAACACAAGGATCTCTCCAGAATCTTTTATAGGACACTAATCCCATTCATAAATGACTTCCCAAAGGCCCTGCCTCCAAATTACCATCACATTGGGGATTAAGTTTCATCATAGTAATTTGCCAGGGGTGGGACGGGGCAGCAAACATTCAGACCATAGCAAATGTGACCATGGTTTAATAATAAAATGAAATTTTACTGTACCAATGTATATCAATTTTACTACACAGATGTAGGTGTATACGTACTACAGATATAATTAATAACTATACAGATGCAAAAAATAAAAAAACATTAAAAGCCTGAATAAGCCCTTTATATACTGATATGGAATGACTTTATTTTTAAAAAATGAAAAACAGCAAGGTGCATGTATTAGTTAGTTTTCTAGTGTTCCTGCTCTAACAAAGGAACACAAACTTAGAGGCTTAAAATAACACAAATGTATTATCTTACAGTTCTGTAGGTTAGATGTTTGAGACATGCCCCATTGGGGCAACTCCAAGTGTTTCCAGGGTTGCATTTATTTCTGGAGACCTAGGAGAGAATCTGCTTCCTTGCCTTTTCCAGCTTCTAGAGGACACCCACATTCTTTGGCTCATGGCTCATTTTCTTCATCTTGAAAGCCAGTGACATCACACCAGTCTCTTATCCTTCTTCAGTCACTCCTTTCTCTAATCACCACTGTGTTCTCTGCCTTTAAGTATTTATGTGATCAGAACTTTATTCACATCTGTAAAGTCCCTCTTTCCATGTAGATTTACATATTCACAGGTTTTGGACATCAGGACATGGATGTTTTCGGGGGCCATTATTCTGTCTACCACAATACAGAACCATGTGACTAGAATGGTAATGATGCTTTTAAAATGATTATATATATATATATATGTATATAATTACATGTGGTATTGTTAATGTTGGTTGTCCGAGTGAAAGAAGGGATGACCTAGAAGCAAGAGAGATACTTTTTCTTGTTTTTTTTTTCATTTTTTGTACCTTTTGAATTTTGAATCATTTAAATATTATCATACAAAACCCACATGTTTAAAGGATACAACCAAGTCTCTTTACAAAACATAAAATCAAGATCAGTGTAGATTGATTTTTTTCTTACAGTCAGAGACTGTGAACCCTAATATTTGATGAATAATACGTGTGGCTCAGGAACCTCCTAGGGGCCTGTGGAGGAGCACCCAGTGGTGAGTGAGCTAAGACAGAATGCTAGAATGTGGTCACTGACACAGGGCAGGAATAGCAGGGGTTGCCTCATTGATCTGTTCCTGCAGCTAAGGTCTCCCTGTATTTTTATGTTAGCAATTCTACAAGAACCTGTAGTGAATCTTGCATTACAACCAGCCACAAGAGAAAAATAAAAAGGAATGCAAAAAATTCTGCTTGTTGTATTAATATTATCCCCTTCAGATTGTCAGCTGGTGGATGTTCCAATTATGAAAGACAGAACACAGAGGCAAAATGAGAAACGTTTGTCCCTCTCTCAAGGTTTTATACTTGAAACTATGACTTGGGGACACAGATTGATATATAACAATAAATACAACCAATAGAGAAGTAAAAGTTTTCTTATGGAGATTCAGTTAGTTAAAATTAACTGAAGATATTTTTAAAGACAGCATTCCCATCCAAAAATTCATTAAGAAAATGACAAATAATTGAATAGACAATTGAGCAAAGATGCCAACAGGAAACTCACAGACGTGAATACCCAAATAGCTTAAAAACACATAAACCACTTAGCCATACTTGTACTAAAAATTAAACACAAATCAAAGTAAAAAGAAATATAATTTTATACTTAATAGATTGGCAAGTTTTAAAATTTAACAATGCAAAGTATTGATACACATTTGTAGAATCTTTAACTTTGCAATGCAATTTGGCAAAAACTAGCAAAGGTGAACATACTCCATGACACAAAAATTCTACCACCAGATATACACTAATGAAACTATCATCTGTCCACAAAAAGACATATAAGATTGCTCATAGCAGCATTGATTTTTAATAGGAAAATAAGAGAAAAAACTCAAATGACCATCAAAGAGAAAGTAGATACACGAATTACAATACTGTCTCTAATGGAGTATGTTATTACAGTGAAAAATGTATCATCGTGAATTAATCTCACAAACAATGGTAATTAGAAAGAAAGCAATCTGCAGAAGAATACATACAACATGATACCTTATATATTAAATTTAAAAAATGGAAAATAACGTATGTCAACCTTTGTAGTGAAAGATGAACATGGGAATGGTGAACACCAAATGTAGAATAGTTATTTCCTTTGGAGACTGTGGTTATATTAGATGGAAGAGGAAAAGGAGATTAGCAAGGAGTATATCGAGAAATTCAAAAATATTTAAAACATTTTATTCTTAAAGTTTGGTGGTCTTGAGTATTTGTTATATTATTAAAAATATCTAAAATATTTTAAAATGTATTAAAATCTCAATGCCTTCTATTATTGTGTAAAACTTCAGCTCACATTCTGATTACAGTAAAAAATCTATGGAAACAAATACAGCTCTTTTGCTAAAAAAAGAAAGTGAAACAAATGTATTGAGATATACTGTATCTTTCAGTGAGAGAAAACCTACAAATGGTCACTTAACAAAGACCAAGATAGAAATGTGTTATATATTATGTATTTCAATTGTATTAACATTTGCATCATATTGAAGTGTTATAATCTTAAAAATTATATAGTTCTGGTGTTATAATCAATAAACAAATCAGTACTAACCCAAAATATTTTTGTAATAATAATTTTTTAAAATGTATAAAATTAATGTCAACAACAGCAATCAAATATCTGAAAAAATACGCATGTAGTTACCTTGAATAGAAATTTGCCTAATTTTCTATTCGATTATTTGTCATTTTTCTTAATGACCAAACTATTTCCCAATCTCCCTTGCAATTAGGCATCACAATGTGGCGGTTCTGGCCAGTGGCATACAAGCTGAAATAATATGCTCGAATTTATTTTGAGTGTATATAAACGGAACTGCTATCTTGGTCTTTGTTAAGTCACCATTTGTAGGTTTTCTCTCACTGAAAGATACTATGTTTACATCAGATATTTATTATTCTTCTAGACAAAATTTACAATCAAATTACAAGTCCTTCCTCCCTACACCTCCCATCCACCGATTCCTATATAATTTGAAAAATCACATATAATATCTTTGAATTCAGTTTTTCCATCTTACATTTTAGATGATATAGCTCTGTCCCTATTACTATAAATATAATTCAGCAACATTTTATATTTTTATTAAAATGTTTGATATATCTTTTTCAACTTTAGGAACACATGACAATTTCTATATCCTTATTTATATTTGACATCTCTCAAAGGCAAAGAACATACTAATTATTCTCTTCCACAATTCTGTTTTGTAAATTTCCTATATTCATATTTGAGCTATACAATTTGATTTTTAGCTCACAAAAATTCATTAAATGAATTCTTTCTCTTTTCAATATGAAATAAAATTCTTTGTTGTTTTTTAATGCATTTTCCCTTCAATTCAATTTTTTCATAAATTATGGTCATTGCCTATGCATTTGATTTATAGGTCCCTAATTAGTTTTTGTGTATTCTTCAATTTCCAACCTCTAATTTTCCTAGATTGTGTTTCTTAAGAGCAGCCTATGGTTGAATTTTTAAAAATATGGGGCTATATTACTTTTATACAGGTGTTTCCATAACCTATGTGGTTGGTTATTCTCTCACCTATTTTTTTCTCTCTTTTACTATATGAACTATGTTTTGATTCTACAGTTATTTGTAATTCATGCACTTGAAATATTCAAATGATTTCCTTTAAGTTTCTCAAAAACATGATTCATTACATACTTCTCAAGCTAATCAATAATGTTATCTTTTGCTTATTCTCTATATAAGACTATAAAATTAGAACGCTTTATTTTTATCCCCTACTTTCTACCACCCCACTTTTCTCCCTCCCCCAACACAAACTTAGTGTTCTTACAATAGACTGGTCACTTGTACACAAATAATTGCCATTAAATTACATCAAATTATACACTTATTTTTAATGGTTCCATTTTTATAACCATAATTAGACCAATTATTTTAACCTTATGTTTAATCAGTTTCAATATTCTCTACCTGCTTTCTATCTCACGGTATTCTTACGCTTGTTCTTTTAATCTTGGTTTTGTTTTGTTGCCTGAAGTGAGTTTTTCCAAGGTCACTGAAGCCATCTATTTCTAAAATACTTTATGGCCAGGATTGTCTTCTATTTCTATCTTACATAAAAGCAATTCAAAAGAATATATAATTCTTTGCTCATAATCTTTTCATCATGAATTTAGACTGATCTCTCTTTCTGAACTTTTTTGGTTTTAAACATCTTTAAGAATTCAGTAAAAGGGCCTCTACACAGAAAACAAGTATTCTATTCAAAATAGTAACAAAATTTTACATGGGCTTTTATAATTCAAGAATTGCCTGAAGCTCACGCATTAATCTTCAAGTAAAGAACCTCTTAAAAAGACAGTTCTAAGGTACATATGAAACCAATCTTCCAATCCTTATAGGTAAAATATTTTATTTACCTAAATAGGTTATTTGCAAGATTTTCTCTTCATCACAATAATTCAGATTTTTTTCCTTGCTTATGTTGGTTCGAAGTTGCCTTTTGATTTGTTGTTGTTGTTGTTGTTGTTGTTGTTTTCTAGTGCCCTGGGCCCTGGTAAACTGACCTGGCTTACATGAACCGTAAATGGCTTTCTTGTCCCCTGGTTTCAAGCTGGATTCTACCTAAGGGAGGCACCAGTAGGAGACTGGAGGGCAGAAGAAAAATGACTCCAGTTTATTTCCCAGGCTTTCTGCCTCCATGCTGTGTTGCTGGAGGTTGACTGCATCCCTCAATGATAGCACATGGCTCTGGACAAGGGTCACTCACCAGACAGCTACTCTCTCTGGGTTCTGAGTGCCATTTCTCCCTTCCCTTCAGGCCTGAGGTGACTAATGTAGCCAACCAATTCCTCTGATTCTCCTTCCTTCTCATGACTTCCACTACTCAGTTTTCTCTTGGTACATGCTTTCTACTTACTATATTTTTCTTACCTGTCTTTTAGCTTCTGTCTGCTTGTTTCTTCTTCCTTCCTTCTGTCTTCTTCTTTCCCCGTGTGTCTAATAAGGGAGGACAATAACCTTAATTCAATATTTAGCATGGAACAACCTCCTATCCCCCATCATCCTACAAATGGCTGATATGGGAAACAGGCAGCAATTGCTGACACAATGTCATGAAGGACAGGTGAGTAGAGTCCTCATGGGGTAAAACATTTAGTAAGAAATCCCTCACCGGTGCCCTAAAAACATGGTAAATATCCTGCAGATGAAGGGACTAGAATACATAATTGTCACATAACTCTCTGACTTTTCTGATATATCTGCTTAAATTATTTTGTTTATCTCAACCAGTATTGATCTAGAAGCTCTCACACTGCAATCTGCTGGTGGATGGTGATGTTACCTCTATTCTTCTAAGATTCCGAACACTCCTCCAATCACTATCCATACTTCATGGATCCACACATACATACACAGAAGCACACATGTTAACCCCAACCAGAAAGGCCTCCAGTCTTCCTTACTCCTGTTCCCTTAATTTTAAAACTTCTTATTTTCCTGTCTCAGGGAACATAACATTTGGGGGCATAACAGGGAGTGAAATGTATGGGATGTATGAATTATTCCATTGATTTTACATGGAAACCAGAGGAGAATTTAAAAAAAATATTTGAGTGGTTTTGTCTGTTTGTTTTTTTCTTTTCGTGATTTGCATTAGGCTTTTTCTAATTGTAACTTCATTGTTTCATTCCGAACCTTTGGCTCTCTGCCTCAAGAAAATGTATTATTTTTAGTCGGGTTCCTATTCTCCTTCTTCCAAAACAAAACTTGTCCTCATTATTTTCTTTGTTCCATTTTTGATTTCTTTATAATGTCAACTCTGTTGCTTGTAGCTGCCAATGAGAATTTCTATTTTTCATCATTTTTTTAGATCTTTTTCACTTTTTTTCTCATAGTTCCCTTTTTATCTCAGTTATGTCACCTTTGCATCTTATTTTGTTGATTTTTAAATTTTCTTTTAGTTTGGATTTCTGTGGGTGCACAAAATACAATACATGGTAAATATATACACAGTAGGTGTATAGGTGTATATATTTATGGGGTGCATGAGGTATTTTGATACAGCATGCAATATGTAATAAGCACATCATGGAGAATGGGGTATCCATCCCCTCAAGCATTTATTTCTTGAATTACAAGCAATTCAATTCTTTTTTTTTTTTTTTTTCTGAGACAGAGTCTCGCCCTATCACCCAAGCTGGAGTGCAATGGTGCGACCTCGGCTCACTGCAACCTCTGCCTCCCAGGTTCAAGCGATTCTCCTGCCTCAGCCTCCCAATTACACTCTTTAAGTTATTTAAAAATGTACAATTAAGTTATTATTGACAATAGTCACTCTGTTATGCTATCAAATAGTAGGTCTTACTCATTGTTTCCACTTTTTTATATCATTAATCAACAGAGAAATGTAAATCAAAACTACAATGAGATATCAGTTAGTTGATTTTTAAAAAGAGTCTCTCATTTTCTTTTATCTCAGTAATTCTTCTTCTATGACCTTCTGTTCCAGTTTCATGGGTGCCTCATCTTCATTAACTTACAAGTCCAGCTTTTGAAGTTTATTCTAATTACTTCCTAATAACTTTTAGAATTGTTGTTCCCTTTTACCGTGTAATTCCAAAATTTTGCACATTTTATTGTTTCTTGTTTACTTTTCTTCAAAGGTAGGTGATCTAACCTCAGAATTTGCCAGCTGAGAGGAAATACAGTTTGCATGTGGCCCCCACTTCTTATCCACTTGGAACCTGATAAAATTGTGTTCTTAGATTTACAGCTGGAGCACAAGTATTATTCTCAAAGGCTTGGCAAGTTCTAGTATCTAGCCAGCTGCATCTCCCACAGATCTACTGGACCTTAATGGAGACTTTCTGGGAGTTTCAATTTCCACAATGAGGCAGCAACTGGAAAAATCAGTTTGGCAATCTTGGGCATCAGAGTGTTGTGAGGGATGGGAAAGAAGGGTGACATGGAACTATTCCCTCCAGGTTAGAAGGATGACTACTCAGCTTTCTCATTGGTATTAATATGTTTCTCTGAATTATTGGGCAGAAAGTATGAGAAGCCTAATTGTTTTTTCTATATTACTTGTAGATGGATGGAGAATAGGCAATCCACACATTGTTTCTTCTTCAACGACTTTCTATCACCTGTAGTTAGGACATTCCTCTGGAACTGTAGGCATTTGGTTGGTTTCCAGAGTTAGCTAATATTTGATTTTTGTTTTCTTCATCTTTGGATTTCAAACAAAAAATTGAGGGTTTTCAAACAAAGATTGAGATCTGCTAATTACATATTATTTGAACAGGAATTAAACTAAAAAATCAAAAACAGTGTTGGACAAGCAAGGAAAAAATAAATATAATCTGTAATTATTTCTCCTTACTACCAACCACTTTTATTTAAATTGTATTTGGCTCCTAAAATTGTAATTCTAGAAGAATAGACTTTGAATATGGCCTAGGGCATGGTATCATGTCAGAATAGCTATTGGTTTCTAAAGTGCCACAGTGTAAGTATAGATATAGCCCACTAAAATTGTTGCTACGTGTGTGTCTTATATCTATAATGTATATGTCTGAATGTGTATACATACATGTCTTATATGTCTGAATGTGTATATATACATGTCTTATATATAAAGATAATTTTAACAGTTATAAAAATTGCATGAGGTTTATATTGAATAATCTAAAGACAGATATCTCCTTTTTTATCTTATCAGTAACTAGAAGAGTAAACTTGGATAGTTTAATCTGCAGATTTCTCAGTTCCCCTATCTGAAAAGTAAAAATACTTTCAAAATTATTTTCCAAAATCATAATCACATAAAATATAGAGAAATCAAAAAGTAATTAACAATTGTAAACTTGAAGTATTGACTTAACACTCATTTATTTGAGATTTTTTTCAGTGATATTATGTACCAATTTCTTATTTATTTGTTTAATGCTTGTCTTTCCTGACTGGAACCTAAACTCTTTCACTGTCTTGGTCTTTTTCATGTCCCAAGACCTAAGGACAGTTCTCAGCCCGTAATGAGTATTTGTTGAATGAATAAATAAATAAGCCAGCAGGGTGCTGGAAATATAAACATAGTTTATAGTCCTTGACCTGCTGGGTCTCACATTAGCCTTAACTCATTAATTTGAAGTTTAGAACATTTTGTGTACATGTGTTCAAGTTAAAGTTCATAAAGATAGAGTAAAATATGCTAGTTAAGAATGAATTCAAATTTTGAGAAATAATAGGTCCAAGGTACTGTAAACCAAAAAGTATCTGAGACAGATCTTAATCAATTTAGAGATTCATTTTGTCAAGATTAAGGACCATGGCCTGGGATGCAGCCTCAGGAGGTACTGAGAACATGTACCCAAGGTGGTTGGGTTTCAGCTTGATTTTATACATCTTAGGGACACATAAGTTACAGACAAAGACATAAATCAATACATGTAAGGTATACATTGGTTCAGCCTGGAAAGGCAGGACATCTAGAAGTGGGTGGGGCATTCACAGCACTTCCAGGTCATAGGTCGATTCAAAGATTTCCTGATTGGCAATTGGTTGAAAGAGTTAAGATCTTCCTGAAGAGTTGAAGTCAGCTTGAGTTAAGATAAGGTGGAGGGGATTGTGGAAACCAAGGATCTTGTAATATAGATGAAGCCTCCAGGTAGCAGGCTTCAGAGAGAATAGATATGAATGTCTCTTACTGGACCTTAAAAGGTGTCAAAATCTCCCAAAAATACCTAGTAAGGGGAGAAGATTCTCTACAGAATGTAAATTTCCATCACAAGAGACAGCTTTGCAGGGGCCGTTTCAAAATATGTCAAAGAAATATAATTTGGGGTAAAATACATCAACTTCCTTCAGGGTCTGCTATCTGTCATGTGATATTATACCAGAGTCAGATTGAAATGTATCATCTTATTGCTACAAAGAGTCTGTTTCTCAGTCTTCAGATCTCTGTTTTAATGTTAATGCTGACCAGCTGTGTCTAAACTCCAAAGGGAGGAGGTTGTAGTGAGATATGTCCAAGACCCTCCCTTCCCACCATGCCTGAACTAGTTTTTCAGGTTTTGAGGAGATCTGCTTGGCCAAGAGGGGGTCTGTTCAGTTGGCTGGGGGGGGCTTAGAATTTTATTTTTGGTTTACAGTACTTAGGCCAACTTCTTTTTTTTCTTGGAATAATTTTACTTCAATATCAGTTTCTTACCTAAAAATGCTTGGCTAATTTTTACTTAAAAGAAACATGTTTAACTGATTCTTGCAAAATTTATGTAACATATCTAAGCTACTAATTTCTTAATGTGTATAATTCTGTTATGCTATAGATATAAGAAAGGATTGAATTTGAATACAAGACTTACTCATTTCACTTTGAGCCCATAGAGTACGTTTTTTATCTGTGTCCCATTCTCCTTAAATGTAAATAGCTTAGTGTCATTATTATGGCAGAGAATTTACAATTGTCCTTCCCCTGTCTCCGAATCTCCAGTTCTTTAAGAGATATTGGCTTGTTATATATATAAGGGCTTAGCAGTTTGAGATGAAAAATTTATCTGAAATTTTAACAAACATATTTTCTAAATTGATTAAATAAAAATTATGTTATCATCCAAATAAATATTGTAAACCAATATGTCTTAGAGCCCAATTGCTAGGTTCCCAACCTCTGACCCTCCTCCAACTGACCCCCACAGTTATTCAACTTCTCTAAACCTCAATTTCCTCACCTGCAATTGGAAATACTGTTAATACTCACTTTATAAGTGCTTTTAAGGCTCAAATGAGAAAATGCAGGCAAAGAACTATAACTTATAGTAATTATGTTTTTGAGTGCTTAGTTCCTGCCAGGCACTCTTCTAAGGGTATATATTCATTGAATCTTCACAACCCTGTTAAGCAGGTAGTAGTGTACTTTTAGAATCTTCAATTTACACATGACAAACTTAAATCACAAAGGTTATAGAGTTTGTCCAAGATTAAATAGTAAAGATTAGAATGTGGGCATCTGTAGAGAGCCATTATTCTCTCTACCACACTTACTGAGGATAAAATGCAAAGTAGTTGGTGACTGATTAGGGGAGGATGAAGGGAGAAAAAGAAGTCAAGAATAAATCCTAGGTTTGTAGCTGGTAGAAATAGTTAAGAGGGCTGTTACAAGTGTCTAGGGTGCTACACATAGAGTCATGAAGGAAAGGCTGTCTGGTATGTCAGAGTAAGACACCACTAACTGCCTGTGAAAGCTGCAAATTTTTTTAAAGGAAAAATGGAAATATCTGTTGGTCTTGTAGGGTCACTAGAAGTTTACCAGACAAAGATGTGGGGGAAGGGTACATTAGAAATCACATGGGTAATGCTAAGAAATATAACCCAAAGTTTCAATTCCCTATATAATTCTAATTTTCCATTTAATCTGGTTATGTGTGAGCTATGTTAAAATGGGGTTTAGCTGGATCCTGAATTCAAACCCGAAGCAAATAGTGAGCTATTCCAGGAACTATGAGACCAATATTACACATTCCATATGCTCAATTTCACTACAAATGAGCAGCTTTATGACCTGACTCCCTTGAGAGTCTTCAAATAGAGCTTTAATTAGAAAGCATTAGAGAAACCCATCCCGAAATAACAAAGGCAGTGTTAGCCATAGGAAGGCATTATCCTGTTAAGAACTTGGAAGATTAACTGCAGGTACCATTAAATAAATGGACAAATGAAAATATTATCTCCGAGGGCAATAATCTTGTAATATGACAAGAGGTATTGGTATATGTAAACTTACCTTAGGATGATAAATATTTTTACGATTAGTTTTATTAAAACAGTTTTTATTAGTTTTTCTATTCTCACTGGAAATGCATCAGAAAGAAGACTGTAGAGGATACAGTAAAAACAGAAGAGGGCTCTCTGAAAATGATGATTAATTTTTCCATAATTATGGATACTTTGTTAAAAATTTGCATTATATAAATCACCAGTGTTTATGGTAAATATTTATAAATCTGATCTAAGTTTTTTGATTGATAAATGACTGATATAGCTATTGATGATTTAATCCCTATTTTAATACTGTTCATATAATTTTCTAAGATTATATGATGCCTTCTGAGCCAAGTATTCATTATGTCAACAATTCTAAAATACATATATGCATGAGGTTGTAATAACTATCTATTACAGAGTCATAGATAAGGTCTATTGTGGGAGTAACTGATTTTTGGCTAACAGAGGAAGTGGGAGATAATTCATTGTTTACATCACTTATCACTATATATGTGGTGAAACTTATGTGTGGGCTATACCATTGTTTAATCCTAGTCCTAAATACTTCTTGTCAAGAGTTTTTAATTCCTAAGTATATTTACGTGAATGCTTAAGGGTGACATAGCCCATGTTTGAAGTGATAGTGTTTCTTACCCACTGATCTATCAGTAAAAATTTGAATTTGGAAGGAAAGTAATAGGACACATGATAAGAATTAGGGTAAGGGGAAGTGATCCTTAAGATGGATGATCATACTGAAAAGTAAAGAAAAAGAAGAAAGAGGATGAGGGGGAGCAGTAATGTGCACACATACACCCACACTGTACACATATGGGACTTATTAATAATTAGAAGCTACAAATGACATTTCTTATTAAGCAAATACTAGAGCATCTGCTCTTTGCCAGGCACTGAAGATACAGCAGTAAGCACATGTCCCTGTCTTCATAGTGCTTATATTCTAGAGAAGGGAGACAGATGATAAAAGGAGTGTGATGGTTAATACAGTGTCAACTTGATTGGATTGAGGGTTACAAAGTATTAATCCTGGGTGTGTTTGTGTGGGTGTTGCCAAAATAAATTAACATTTGAGTCAGTGGGCTGGGGAAGGCAGATCCACCCTTAATCTGGTAGGCACAATCTAATCAGCTTCCAGGGAATATAAAGCAGGCAGAAAAACATTAAAAGGCGAGACAGGCCTAGCCTCCCAGGCTACATCTTTCTCCTGTGCTAGATGCTTCCTGCCCTCGAACATTGGACTTCAAGTTCATCAGTTTTGGGACTCGAACTGGCAATCCAGGCTCCTCAGCTTGCAGACAGCCTATTGTGGGACCTTGTGATCATGTAAGTTAATAGGATATATATACATATATATCCTATTAGTTCTGTCCCTCTAAGAGAACCCTGACTAATACGAGGAGAAAATTAGTATTATGAGAAAAATAAAGCAGGCTAAGGGTCGAAGAGATAGAAGCTCTCTCTGATAAAGGTACATATAAGCAAAGACAGGAAGTTGTAATTGCAACCCATGAGGATATTTGAGGAAAGGGAATTGTAGGCAGAGAAAATAGCTAAAACAAACATACAAAATAGCTAATACAAACATCCCTTCTTCCAGAAAGAGTAGCAAATCGAGAGCGCTGGAGTGCAGTAAATGATCAGGAAAATGGAAAGAAATGAGGCCACAGTTTAGAAGGCCAGATGATATAGGGTCTTGTTGATCATTATACTAAGGACTTTAGATCTGTGCTGTACAATACTGTGGCCCTTGGCCAAATAGAGCTTGAAATGTGGCTAGTGTGATTGAAATGTTAATTGTATTTGAAATAAAGTAATCTCAATTTTAATTTAAAAATTGACACTTGATTCAGTTATTGGCAAACTGTTAAGTATGTTTTAAACAACTTGGATATACGATACATTTTTCTGTTGTAAATTTAATAAAATCTGAACATGAACTCAGGGTTTTCAATTAAAATTCAGTGTCTAAATTGAGATGGGGAAATATAAAGTACAAACATATCAAAGATTTAGTATAAAAGAGAGTTACATATCTCAATTTTTATATTGATTACATGTCAAAATGACAATATATGTATTTTGGTTTTAAGCCATCCTAATAGGGAAAGAAGTATTATTAAATGTGTGAGAAATGAATACTGATACATATCTATTGAGAATGTACATTAGAATATTTTCTGGAAGATATTTTTGGGAATGCCGAACAAAAATCTAAAACACAAGCTTACTTATTTATCAAGCAATTTTGCATGTAGCTTTATATTATAGAAATATACATATCACAAAATAGAATATGTTTATTATAATTTATTTAAAATAGCATCAAACTAAATCTCTCCAAATAGAAGAGATACTAAATTAATCATAGTATAATCATACAATGAAATGTTAGGAAGTCATTAAAATTACAAATGTATGTGTGTTAATATGTGAGCGTAGTCATGAATTTTAAGTTAGAGAAGTTAATAATCAAATGATATATACCTGTAACATCATATTATTAAAAATTTTATAAAATATAAGTAATGTATGTTTAAATGAGTTCATAGAAACATTTCCCTAGGTTAATTTATATGTATCTTTCTGAAGTGAGGCACAGACCAAAATTTTAACAATGTTTCCTTTCGGATTGTAATAAAACAGGTAATTTTTATTTTCTACATTTCCTTATACTCTAAAATTATGTACATTTTTGCAATATAATGTTTTTAGGACCACAATGATAATCAGTAATGTAAAAAACTGTTTTATTATTTTATTATTGTTTTTGCAGAGTGACTTTGAGTAGAATTTGAAAAATATATATATATGTTTCGACATCACAGATCATAGGTGAAGTTTAATGGCCTCCTTTTAGTCTTGGAGATGAAATGTTAATAATTGCTGTCACTGGTAGTGATCCAATTTTTTACAGTCGAATCAGTTTTAAAACACATTTTATTAAATAACTTTTGGATCTATGTCAATGAAGTACCAAGGAAACACTTCTAAAATAATAATACATAAGCAAATATGTAATAATGTAATAGAGGTTACATTTTAAAAATCAACATGTTACAGAAAAAAAAAAACTCACAGGTTTTGGTCCAGGAGAATTCCATGGTGTTATGAGTTTGACCTTCAGTGAATGAAAGTTCTTCTAGGCTTGAATAGATCCCATTTTATTTATAACCCATTTTGTTAGCTATTGCTAGTCCCACTGTCTCAAATTTTAAAATGAGTAAAACATCATTATGACTTGCTTAGTGAAAAATAAAAGGGAAAAAGTCATTCAAGATCTGCAGGGTTTTATTGAAGATAAGAAGTGGCAGAAATGAGCAGAGAGAGAGCTGGGAAAAGACGTTAATGAGCCCTGCCCAGCAATTTAGATTGATTGGAAAAGTGTGTGCAGGTAAAATGGAAACAGCTGATGGAGATTCACAAAGGAACCTGAATGTGATAAAGCTGTTAAAATCATTATAAAAACCTGCAAAGGCACCAGGCCAGGGAAGAGTATTGAGAGTCTCTTTGATAGTCTTTTGGAGCTGGAAGTGACCACTACTAAAGTCATTGAAATTAATAATGTCTAAAGATCTCTTTTAGACCTCGGAGTCTATACTTCTTTATGTATCAACATATGTGCACATGCTCATCCTCTATCCAACTTAAAAACCTCAATGATTTTACAATACAAAATGCTATTTTTTATTTGCAATAAAGCTCTTCTATTGTGCTGGTGATATAGGTCAAGGATCATAAATGCAATGATAGGCTACCCATAAAAGAAATACATGTTTTATACACACAAAGCTTATGCAGTGACCTACAGCTTAACCCAAATAATGGGACAGTGAGAGTGTTTATATTGGAACATATCTTTTTATTTTCCTTAGGTAAACTCTAATGTGCATCTTCTAGGGAAAATCCTTTGAGATTTTACTTCAACCATCTTGATCTCTTTTACTTTAGTGATCTTGTAAGAAAAATCACTCCCTATGAAACACTTCCAGTGAGTTATACAAACCACATTTACAGTGTAGGGCCGTATACAGAATATGTGAATCACACTAAAAACACATCTTAACCTATCACATTATTAAATTGTTTTTAAGATAAATAAATGTGATCGTGTAGATTTCAGTCAAACAAGCAAGAAAATTTGATCTAAAAGAGCACATAGTTCAACTGTTGGTCTTGTCTCATGATATAGTTTTATTTTTTTATTATTTATTTATTAATTTTTTGAGATGGAGCCTTGCTCTGTCCCCCAGGCAGGAGTGCAGTGGTGCGATCTCGGCTCACTGAAACTTCTGTCTCCTGGGTTTGAGCAATTATCTTGCCTCAGCCTCCCGAGTAGCTGGAATTACAGGCACCCGCCACCACGCCTGACTAATTTCTGTATTTTTAGTAGAGACGGGGTTTCACCATTTTGGCCAGGCTGGTCTCGAACTCCAGACCTCAAGATCCGCCTGCCTCAGCTTCCCAAAGTGCTGGGATTATAGGTGTGAGCCACCGCACCTGGCCTTTTATATTTTTATATGAAGAAGAGAAGGGGGACAAAAGAAAAACGAAAAAAAAAAACCCTCAATCTTGAATATGTGTATCATTTGTATGTAAAGTGCAAAATAAACTTGGAGTTTAAAAGTAAAGGAAATACTTGCTACAGTTTTTGTTATGATATGATACTGAATGAGCCATAGCACAATCCTCACACACACACACACACACACACACACACAAATGCCGAAGAGCACTGCAAGACAAGTCAGAGTTTTCGGAAAGCCTAAAGAGATGCTTCCGTTTTAAGTTTCTGATATTAAAAATTATCCCTGTCCTTGCAAGCCCTAAAAAGCTGTGAATTCAATTCTATTGCAGAATAACCTTGTTAACTGCTTGAGAGAGTCGGGTCAGAATCCTCACCCATTCCACTATTAACTTTCGCCCTCACCATGACAACTTAGTGCTGGTTAAAAGGGCTCAAAGGACTTGTTACCAGAAAATTAAGCTAAGGAATTCTTCATTTTCCAGGTTGAAGTAGTTCCTAATCAGTCCTCTCAACTATGTCCACTCAATCATAATATTGTTTTAAATAGATTGTCTGTCTCACTCAGGAGCAAATGGGAGTTCAAATGAACTATATTCCTGTTCAGATCATTAATAACAATAAATCCACTGCAATATCAGCAACTTGATATAGATTCTTTTAGTGAAGAAGCATTTCACTTTTGGTGAAAAACATATCAGCAAAAGATTTGTTCAGAGGTGGCCAAAAAGCCAATATCATCAACATTGCATTGCTCAATGTGTTTATTTTATATATACACCCTCTCTATCTTACCCATCTCATTTAGTGCCTTAATTTTAAGCATGGCAAATATTCTCAGCATCAAATTTATTCAACTTTTCCTCACATTACATTTTACATTTGATTAAATATTATTAATCCATGTAGATTATTTTATTTTTCAACCTCCTCTTCCAAGAATTTCTGAAATAGTCTATTAGAGAGCTGTGCCCTTTTTTTTGTTTTTTTTTTTTTTGAGACTGAGTCTCATACTGTCGCCCAGAGTGCAATGAGTGCAATGAGCATAGAGTGCAATGCTGCAATCTGGGCTCACTGCAGCCTCCACCTCTCAGGCTCAAGCGATTCTTCTGCCTCAGCCTCCCAAGTAGCTGGGATTGCAGGCACACACCACCATGCCCAGCTAATTTTTGTATTTTTTGAAGAGATGGGGTTTCATCATGTTGCCCAGGCTGGTCTTGAACTCCGGACCTCAAGTGACCCACCTGCCTCAGCCTCTCAAAGTGCTGGAATTACAGGCGTGAGCCACTGCACCTGACTGCCTCTTTTTAAATTCCAAATTTTATTTTAGATACAGGGAGTACATGTGTAGATTTGTTATATGGGGAAATTGCATGATGCTGAGTTTTAGAGTACAGATCCCATCATCCAGTTAGTAAGCACAGTACATAATAGGTAGTTTTTTACCACCTGCCCCCCAAGCAGTCCAAGTGTCAATTGTTCCCACATTTATGTCCACGTGTGCTCAATGTTAAGCTCCCACTTATAAGTGAGGACATGTGATATTTGGTTTTCTGTTCTTATGTTAATTTGCTTAGGATTAAGGCCTCCAGCTCCATCCATGTTGCTGCAAAGGACATGATTTCATTCTTTGTTATGGCTGTGTAGTATTTCATGATGCTACAGGTATCACATTTTTTAAATTCAATCTACTATTGATGGGAACCTGGGTTTATTCCATGTCTTTGCTATTGTGAATAGCACAGTGTTGAGTATATGAGTGCATGTGTCTTAACAAAGAAAAAGAGAAGATTCAAATAAGCACACTCAGAAATGACAAAGGTAATATTACAACTGACCCCATAAAAATATAAAAGATCCTCAGAGACTACTATAAACAACTCTATGCACACAAATGAGAAAATCTAGAGGAACTGAATAAATTCCTGAAAGGACACAATATCCCTGGATTGAATCAAGAAGAGATTGAAACCCTGAATAGACCAATATTAGCTTCTGAAATTGAATCAGTAATAAGTAATCTACCAACCAAAAAAAGTCCTGGACCAGATGGATTCACAGCTGAATTCTCCAGATATACAAAGAAGAAATGATACCACTCCTACTGAAACTATTCCAAAAAATTGAGGAGGAGAGGCTCCTTCCTAACTCATTCTATGAAGCCAGCATCAGCCTGATACCAAAATCTGGCAGAGACACAACAAAAAAATAAAACTTCAGAGTCATATCTTTAATGAACATAGATGCAAAACCCTCAACAAAATACTAGCAAATTGAATCTAGCAGCACATCAAAACTTAATGCATCACAATCAAGTAGGCTTTATTTCCAGAATGCAAGGCTGGTTCAACATACACAAATCAATAAATGCAATTCATCATACAAACAGAATTAGAAGCAAAAACCGTTTGATCATCGCAATAGATTTAGGAAAACATTCAATAAAATTTAACATCCCTTCATGATTAAAAACCCTCAACAGAGTAGGCATCACAGGAGCATACCTCAAAATAATAAAAGCCATATGACAAGCCCACAGCCAACACCATACTAAATGAGCTCAAACCATTCCGCTTAAAAACTAGAACAAGACAACTTGCCCACTCATACTATGCCTATTCGACATAGTACTGGAAGTCCCAGTCAGGGTAATCAGAAAGAAATAAAAGGTATTTAAATAGGAAAAAAAAAAGAAGTTAAACTATCTTTGCTAACAATATGATTCTACATCTAGAAAATCCTAAATACTCTGCCAAAAGGCTGCTAGAATTGTTCGACAACTTTAGTAAAGTTTCAGGATACAAAATCAATGTACAAAAATCAGTAGCATGTCTATACACCACCAAAGTCTAGGCTGAAAGTGAAACCAAGAACACAGTCTTACTTAAAATAGCCACAAAGAAAATGAGATACCTAGTAATACAGCTAACCAAAGTGAAAGATCTTTACAAGAAGAACTACAAAACATGGCTGAAAGAAGTCAGAGGTCATACAAATAAATAGAAAAACATTTCATGCTCATGGATTAGAGGAATCAATAACATAAAAATGGCCATACTGCCCAAAGCAATTTACAGATTCAATGCTATTTTTTACCAAACTATCAATGTCATTTTTCACAGAATTTGAAGAACTATTAGAAAATTCACACAGAACCAAAAAAGAGCCAAATAGCCATAGCAATCCTAAGCAAAAAGAACAAAGTCAGAGGTATCACATTACTTGATGCCAAACTATACTATAAAGCCACAGTAACCAAAACAGCTTGATATTGAGACACAGACACATAGACCAAGGGAATAGAATAGGAAACTCATAAATAGGCCAGGTGCAATGGCTCATGCCTGTAATCTCACCACTTTGGGAGGCCAAGGCGGGCAGATCACTTGAAGCCAGGAGTTCAAGATCAGCCTGGTCAACACGGTGAAACCACGTCTCTACCCAAAACACAAAAATTAGCCAGGCACTGCCTGTAGTCCTAGTTAATTGGGAGCCTGAGGAACGAGAAAATCGCTTGAACCAGGGAGGCAGAGGTTGCAGTAAGCAGTGATTGAGGTATAGCACTCCAGCCTGGGCAACAGAGTAAGAAAAAGAAAGAAACAGAAAGAAAGAAAGAAAGAGAGAAAGAGAGAAAGAGAGAAACAGAGAAAGAAAGAGAAAGAAAGAAAGGAAGGAAGGAAGGAAGAGAAGGAAGGAAGAAAGAAAGAAAGAAGGGAAGGAAGGAAGAGAGAAAGAGAGAAAGAGAGAGAGAGAAAGAAAGAGAGAGAAAGAGAGAGAGAGAAAGAGAGGAAGAGAGGAAGGAAGAAAGGAAGGAAGGGAGGGAGGGATAGAGAGAGAGAAAGAAAGAAAGAAAGAAAGAAAAAGAAAGAAAGAAAAGGAAGGAAGGAGAAAAGAAAAGAAAAGGAAGGAAGGGCTCACAATTAAAGATGCACACCTACAACTATCTGATATTCAAAAAGGCCAACAAAAACAAGCAATGGGGAAATGACTCCCTATTCAATAAATAATGCTGGGATAACTGGCTAGCCACACGCAGAAGATTGAAGGTGGATCGCTATCTTTCATCATATACAAAAATTGACTAAAATAGATTAAAGATTTAAATGCAAGACCTCAAACTATTAAAACCCTGGAAGACAACCTAGAGGAACTGGATAAGTTCCTGGAATAACACAATCTCTGCAAATTGAATCAAGAAGAGATTGAAACCCTGAAATTTCAGCTTCTGAAATTGAATCAGCAACCTACCAACCAAAATGTCCTGGACCAGATGGATTCACAGCTGAATTCTACCAGATGTACAAAGAAGAAATGATACTAATCCCACTGAAACTATTCTAAAAAATTGAGGAGGAGTTGCTCCTTCCTACCTCATTCTATGAAGCTGCCATCAGCCTGATACCAAAATCTGGCAGAGACAAAAAAAAAAATAGAAAACTTAAGACTAATCTCTGTGATAAACACAGATGCAAAAACCCTCAAGGCTAATACCTTCTCAATATTGGCCTTGGCAAATAATTTTTGGCTAGGTCTCAAAAGTAATTGCAATAAAAACAAAAATTGACAAGTGGGACCTAATTAGACTGAAGAGCTTCTGCACAACAAAAGAAATTATCAACAGAGCAGATAAGATGAACAAACTATACCTCTGACAAAGGCCTAATATCCAGAATCAATAGCGAATTCACCAAGCAAATCACAAGCAAAAAAACTCCAAAAACCCCATTAAAAATGGGCAAAGGACATTAACAGGCACTTCTCAAAGGAATACATGCAAGTAGCCAACAAATATATGAAAAATGCTGACCATCACTGATCATTAGAGAAACGTAAAATCAAAACCACAATAAGATGATACCCTCCTCACACCAGTCAGAATAGCTATTATTAAAAAGTCAAAAAACACCAGATGCTGGTGAGCCTGCAGAGAAAGGAGAACCCTTATGCATTATTGGTGGAAATGTAAATTAGTACAGCCACTGTGGAAAAGAGTCTGAAGATTTCTCAAATAGTTTAAAACAGAACTACTATTAGACCCAGCAATATCACTACTGGCTATATACCCAGAAAGAAATACATTATTCTACCAGGACTGTGCCTCTTAAATAAGAATCCACTCTTTTGTCTCTTCTACCTTTATTCTTCCAAATCAATTGCTTTAAGATGACCACAGTCCTCAAATCCCCTTAAACTAATTTTTACTCTAATCTCTAACACTCCCACAGTAGATTCCCCTCCCACTAGATTTAGTAATGTTCCCCATTTACTGCACAAAAGTTTTAATTCTGAGCATAATTTTTGTCCTATATTTAGTAGCCACTAATGGGTTGTATTCTTCAATTACTCGACATCTGCTTACACCCTCCTTGAAAGCTGATTTGTGCCCTCTGCCGTTCGATTGTGGGGTTGGACCAGCAAATAAACACTTTTTTTTAAATTTATATATATATTACACTTTAAGTTCTAGGTTACATGTGCACAACGTGCAAGTTTGTTACATATTTATACATGTGCCATGTTGGTGTGCTGCACCCATTAACTCGTCATTAAATTTCTAGTCTTTTCAGCAGTTTGATGTTTGATGTCTTCTGACTTTCAGTCAGGTAATAGTTTTTCTGAACAGAGTTTTAGGAACTTATTTTCAAGAAATAGTAATACAAAAGATCCAAACTGTTTCACTAATCTACAGGTAATTGACAGTTTAATGTATCCTCCAAATTTTAGGGAAACTCCATGTTCATTTCAAAATATCAACTTCCAAATACTTTCTTCTATCTTTATGTCTAAATATTATTCTAGAAATGTATACATAAGTATAAAATTCCTTCCATATCTATGTATTCTTTGACATATACTGGGAGTATATAGGACTAAAAACATCAAATATATTTAAAAGCAAGTAGTCCAATAAACCAACAACATTTCACTTAAGGCAGACAATATGTTTGCTTTATTAAGAACTACATACAGGGTAGGGCGCGGTGGCTCATGCCTGTAATCCCAGCACTTTGGGAGGCTGAGGCATGTGGATCACCTGAGGTCGGGAGCTCGAGACCAGCCTGACCAATGTGGAGATATCCCATCTCTACTATGCAGCCATAAAAAATGATGAGTTCATGTCCTTTGTAGGGACGTGGATGAAATTGGAAATCATCATTCTCAGTAAACTATCGCAAGGACAAAAAACTAAACACCACATGTTCTCACTCATAGATGGGAATTGAACAATGAGAACACATGGACACAGGAAGGGGAACATCACACTCTGGAGACTGTTGTGGGGTGGGGGGAGGGGGAAGGGATAGCATTAGGAGATGTATCTAATGCTAAATGGCAAGTTAATGGGTGTAGCACACCAGCATGGCACATGTATACATATGTAACTAACCTGCACATTGTGCACATGTACCCTAAAACTTAAAGTACAATAATAAAAAAATAAATAAATTAAAAAAATACAAAATCAGCCAGGCAGGGTGGCGCATGCCTGTAATCCCAGCTACTCAGGAGGCTGAGGCAGGAGAATCACTTGAACCTGGGAGGAGGAGGTTGCAGTGAGCTGAGATCACGCCATTGCACTCCAGCCTGGGCAACAATAGCGAAACTCTGTACCCCCCTCCCCCCCCCCTCAAAATACATACAGTACCTACGTATACTTGAATAAATATGATTGGTTATTCAGGCATCTTTTTGGGTATCTAACTAGATATTAAAATCACTTTCTCAAGCATTTCTCTAGAAATCTCACTCATTTCATAATTTCTAAGTACATAGAATTTATTAAAAGCATAAACTTCCTACAGATATGTGTGCTGCAAGAATATGTGTAGAAGAAGCAGGGCAAGTCTCCAAAATACATATTTCTTTCTTACGGAAAAGAATAGTTTGAGCTGAAGGCAATTGAGAGAAAAAAAAATAGAAACTATTGTCAACTTAAATAACCGAGAGGAAGACTCTCTAAGAGAAAATATTTATTCAAGAATAGGCATTGCAATGGGAATACATGTGCCATAATAAATTATGTGTCTATTCAGAGAAGTAAAGGAAGACAAAGATTTAAAGGAAGAATTAGGAGGATTACATAATTGTTTTGAGATAATTATCCTTGGCTAAAAGGATCAATAACAAGGGTGGTAGCAGTTTGATGTCGGGCAGGGAGTTCTGGGCAGATGTGCTTACACACAAGTATTTTTTATGTAAGGTTGTGATGATGACCTTTATACAAGGTTATGATTTTTGTGGAGTCTTCTGTGACATTTTGGTTTTCAAGCCTTTGTGCATGAGGACCCTCTCTTCATGGCCTTCCCTGGCTCTATTTGTCAGGGTTTGTAACACAAGTAACTCCATTTTGATGCTGATAACTTTCACAATATAAAGCTAACTTTTTATTTTGTTTGGTACATAGTTTGAGATTCATGTTACATAGTTTGTCTACTGAATGAAATTCAGTTATAGCCGATATCCTACTTAAAGATGTTTATCGGCTCAGGACAGGATTGTCCATAGTTATAATTCATCCCCTAGATAAAATTTTAGAAGAGTTGAAGATTCCAACCAACCATTATCGGCACATTTTCTCCCTTACTCTGTCCTTCCACAAATGGTTTCAATGCATTTAAGACCTATGAATTTATACATTTTTTACACTCAGAAACAATATTTTGGAAAGTTTAACTGCTCTTTGATGTACTGATAACAGTCAACATATTACTTTATAAAATAGGCATGGAATTTTAAAAATGACTAAAGACTTTAGGTAGAACAAGGAAGCTCTATGAGAGAAGTCTTAGGTTTAGTAAAGGGATCTGGGGCTAGGGTAGGAAATAAAGGAGTTTCCCTACATTCTTGAAACTCCACTTGGATAAGAAACTCCACTACATTTGTGCCAAGCTAATCTCAATCCTACAACCTTGGACATAAAGACTTCTTTATAATAATACTTGAGGGAAAGTTGATACGGTTTGGCTATGTTCCCACCCAAATCTCATCTTAAATTGTAGTTCCCATAATCCCCATGTGTTGTGGGTGGGAGCCGGTGGAAGATAATTGAGTCATGTGGGAGGTTACTCTCATGCTGTTGTCACAATAGTGAGTGAGTTCTCACAAGATCTGATGGTTTTATACGGGACTTTTCCCCCTTTGCTCAGCATTTCTCCTTGCTGCCTACATGTGAAGAAGGACATGTTGGCTTCTCTTTCCACCATGATTGTAAGTTTCCTGAGGTCTTCCCAGCCATGCAGAACTGTGAGTCAATTAAACCTCTTTCCTTTATAAATTACCCAGTCTCAGGTATTTCTTCATAGCAGCTTGATAATGGACAAATACAAAACTATTTCACTCCAAGTACAACTTTCATATGTCATGGAAAGATACAGATGACTAAACCATGTCATGAATTTTAAACTTGTCAATTTCACCTAATGTCAATGTTTTCTTTTGTGAAATGAGGGTAAATATACAGGCATAGACTACACATTCTGGTATTATGAACATTTCACTAATGACTCTAAAGTGCCATGTTACATAAATGTTAGCA
Source organism: Pongo pygmaeus (assembly GCF_028885625.2). Lineage (NCBI taxonomy): Eukaryota > Metazoa > Chordata > Mammalia > Primates > Hominidae > Pongo > Pongo pygmaeus. The sequence goes on from NC_072379.2 coordinate 125,379,869, forward strand.
AAGCTTTGTTCACATGAATTGAGCATCTTATTAGCCTAGTGTGTATTTGCTTAATTAAGAAGGTATTTGTCTTTTTAGTTTTCTTCCTTTTTCTTACTATAAATTTGATCTCATAAACTAGCATCATGTTCTCAGTAAAATGAAAGCAAAATTCTTACAATGAAAAATGGGAAATAATGGAATAAAAGATAATTAATTATTTTATGCTTCTTTAATGATACAATACATTATTTGTTTTACATGTGTCTGTGCTATCTCATTTCACATTGCTTTCATGAGAGTGTGGAGGAAAAAGTCCAGAGTGAACTCTAGAGTAACTGAAAAGGACCAAGTATGAAAACTTAGAATAAATAACATTAAAGATTAAGTGTTGGAGGAAACATTTCTGAAAAATAAATTTGCTACAGAGAGAAAAATTTGAAAGCATTGTCTGTGTTATCACTGTGGTAAAGGCAGAGTTTTAAGATGGAAGAAAGGACAAATCTTGTCAAATTCAGCAAAGTAAAGGTAAACATTTAAAAATCAAATGCTCTTTAAGATTTGTTATTAGGCAGTCATTAGCTTGTTTGTTAAAGATAATTTCAATGGATGGATAGAAAACATGATTCCAGAATGATTGGGCTTTGAGGTAATGACTTCACAAACTATCAACTTTTTCCTATTTTTAAAATGAAATAAGATGGAAAGAGGATTTTTCAGTTGAAGAAGAGACTTTTTTTCTACCCCAGCGAAAGGCAGGGAGGAGTTGTGAAATGAGGATTATGTCATATTCCCAGAAGGGACTGTGTTGGCTTCCTGTGACTGCTACAACAAATTATCACAAATGTAGTGGTGTAACACAATAGAAATTTACTCTCTCATAGTTCTGAAGGGCGGAAGTCTGAAATGAGTATTACTGGGCTGATACCTAGGTATCAACAGGCCCGAATATCCGTTGGAGGTCCTAGGGGAGATTTTGTTTCTTACCTCTTCTAAATTCTGGTGGCTTTGGGTATTCATTGGCTTGTGGCCTGAGTATTCACATTCTACCCAGATACACTGTCTGTCTCTCTCAATCTGTCTCGTGTGTGTATGTGTGTGTGTGTGTGTGTAATCTTCCTCTGCCTTTTACAAGGTGATTGTATTTAGGGCTGATCTGCATAAAACAGAGTAATCTCCCCATCTCAAAATTCTTCATCATGTGTGTGAAGACCCTTTTTTGACAGGTAAAGTTTTAGGGATTACAATGTGAATTTTTTTGCCTCTTTGGGGGAAGAGGGTACGTTTTTCAGCTCACCACAGAGACACATATTGAGATTATTCCAATTCCACAAGGAACCATAAATCCTAGGTTTCTGTAATAGAATCTTAGTTGTTTATTTCTCCCATTTTACCCATCTCTCCTCAGCAGTCATTCCTATTTCCCCTAGTATGAAGAAGGAAGAGAGAAAGATCCTATCTCTGTCTTTTTTTTCTCATTAGGAGAAAATAAATGTGGTAGACACAGAGTCACATCCCTGTTAAACAGCTGCCCCCACTCTTTGCTGAAAGAATCCCAGTTTGGCTCCGGAGCTCATGCACCTGGGCCCAGACATTGAACCATGATTGGTCTGAGCCAACCACAGTGCTGCTCTCTTCCCCCTTTCCCAGATTTCATGCAGCCACGTTTGACCAGCGACATGAGTAGGCCTGTGATGGTCCCTCCGGAAAAGGATTGTGCTTTCCTAGTGACAACTTCAGGCTCTGAATGCGCATGTGCAGGAAGGGAACAAAAGAGGCAGGCAAAGAAGAAAGGGCCTGACATTGAATCATTTTCACTTGATTTGCTGCTTTTCACTGATTAACACTTTTGAAGTTTATGGCTTAAGGGCATATGATCACGTTACTAGCAATGAATTTATTTTGCTTCTTTTTCTAATTGGTATTAGTTTTATTAGGTGTTTCAATTAAGAGACTATAATCTTAGCTTAACACATCTGCATTTAGCCATGATATTCTGCTTTGACTTTAAATAAATGTGTCTGCCATTCTTTATACTGAAGGCAAAAAACAAAAAACAAAAAACATATGTATCTGTGTGGCTTTGTATCTCACCCAGCTTTGGAAATCTGCCTATATGAACACATATAATTATGATCTATGATAAAAAAGATAAAACAATTTGAATTTTGTGCCCAAAGGGCTTTTAAAATGTTAGCTCTTGTAAATCTCATTAAAAATCTGAAAAATGGTGCTAAAATTGAATACTGTGCAAACAGAAAGCTGAGTTTCTAAATAATAATATGTTCGCATATTCACAAAGAAATGTGGTCTTAATTGTCATTTTCAGAAATAAAAGCAAACAATAGTAAACTAAAAGCTTAAATCAAAATTAAATGCTATCATAGAGCAGCATTGAAGAAACCTAAAGGGTATGCAAACATAACTGTCTTCTGGTGTTGCCCTCCCCAAATAGGATCAAAAATTCCAATTATTGAATATTATCTGTTACAAGACAGCAAAGTCCTATTAGTTTTGTAGACTGTAGTTGTTGAAATATAAGTGCTCTAGTTTGTATATCTCTGAAGAACCATGTCTAATTGAACATGCCTGTTTTAGTCTCTGTTGCCTTTAAAACAATAAAAATCACTGTCCCTAATGGCAAAAAATCAAGTAGCGCTGAAAAAGCAAAACTGAAAGGACTGGCAAAGTCCAGAAATTGCAAGTGAAATTCAAAAGGATTTGCATTTGCTGTGTGAGTTGGCTGATGTAGCAAATCACATTTAATGCTGACAGCTGTTAAAAATAATGATAAATGGACACCAAACTAAGCAGGTAAATGAAGCAAGCAAACCAGAGTTGCTGAGTTCCTAATAGATGACAAAAAGCTCTTACATGGGTTAAAATTCTTTGAATGGTAAGAAATGGGGCAGAGAAGGGGGAAATGCAGGAAACAAATTTACAAATCTTCTGAGTTTGAATCCTGAGTGTAAATATTGTTTTAACATTAATATTTTATCTCCCTACTTCTGCCCAAAATTGTGGCTAAAATGAAATTAAAATACAAATCATATGCATTTTTAGATGAAGATGTGTGGATTTATAAACTTGTAGAAAAAAAAAGTCTGAAAGAGAAATTATTCAGCCACATTTTTTAAAACAAGTACTATAGCAAAGGTTTCAAAATAATCAGCAATTGTTGATGTTGTTTTTCACTCTACCCTGAAAATGCTTAATGTTGACCAAAAGTTGTAGAAAGCTCATCTTATAGGTCTTAACATTAAAAGACTATTTCAAGCCTGATTCATATTGAACCACCTGGTCTCAACATTTTTTCTCATATATATGGCAAAAAGAAAGATATTTGGGGCAGTTGGGCATGGGTATGAATGGTTTTATGAGCCAGGTCAGTATTACAATAGGAATAAGCTATGAGCTTTTCCATCAGTATTACAACAGGAATAAGCTATAAGATTTTACATCAGTTCTAAGTAGGTTGTGTTGCCAGGAGAGTGCATCAAATGATAGTTATACATATGCAGAATCATTATTTTAATCAGGTCTATTTAAAAATAGATTCATTGAGGATGATTGCATATTTCTATTTGCTAGGATAAACATCTACAAATTGTCTATGAAAGAACTTTGTAAGCTTCAAGATAGTTTATCAATATGAAAGAGCATATGCCACAAATGATTTATTTGTGGCTGCTTCCCACTGGCCAAAAGCAGCCTGTTAGTTGCTAAACAAATATGATTGTTTTTCTATATATGTCATGATGTGCAAGTCAGGGAACAATGGCTCGCCTAGCATAGAATAGCAAGATGGGTCAGTTTTTGTCAACAGGTAATGGGTAGCCAGTACAAGATTTGTCTGAGAGTGCAAGGATGGTCACAGTTACTAATAGGTATAAATATAATTTATTCTGTATGTTGATCTTGTATCCAACCACCTTGTCGCACATGTTCATTATAATAATGTTCTATATCTGATATTATCTTCTATAAAAATAATTTAATCACGTGATAACAGTTTTGAAAGCTTTGGGATTTCCTTGACTAATCATGACATCTTTTTTCTTTGTTTAACTTATGTTACTATTGTTTGCTGACACGTCCAGTAAAATATGAAGTAGATGTGGCGACAGTGGGTATCTTTGATTGTCCCTGACTGAATGAGAAAGATTTCAATAGTGAACAGCTTTTTTGCTGGAGAATATTAGTAAATAATTTAACAGATTAAGGAAATTTTTTTTCTTCCTAAAAGAAAGCATTCACCTGAAAACAACATACATCATATCCACTCACATTTTATTGACCAAAGAAGTCACACAGAACCATGTCTAACTTCAGATAGGGTAAGAAAATACAATTTCCCCATGGCCCAGGAAGCAGCTAGGTCAAAATATTCAGTGAACAAAAATACTGATTCACGTATTTATTAAGAAATAGTGATTATATGGACCGAGAATGTGGAAGTGATGAATATAAGTGAATTTTAACATATTTGCATATACAAGCAACAATCTGCCAAGTGATTAGAAAATGAAATATGTGACTCTTCCAATATGACCAGTAGGTGATACAGTCAATTACAGTTATGTGGATGAGTGGGAAAAAACAAGTTTTATTTTTATTGAGGTGGGAGGAAAATCAACTTCATCTGTAAATACAGAAAAGAAGATTGAATTAATGTGGGATATAACCTTATATCTATTTTTTAATTCTTTATTCTCATTGAGGCAAAGAGAGAATCAGATTCATCAAAATTACAGAATGTAAAGCTGAAATAATGGATTATATAGTTCTATATATGTTTTCAGTTCACTGCATCTGCTTTTAGTAGTTTAGATACCCAAAGCTGTCTTATGAACTACAAATAAGAGAGAAAACTCTAGTTCCTTAAGTAGACACACGAGAACAAAAGATGTATAGAAAAGGAAAACCCCCCCTATTTTGCCAAGGCCAAACAGCTGTCTGTTGGTTGTACCCTTACTTCAAAGTCCACTTTTTCAATGATTCTTTTACAAGGCTCTTGTCAGTTTAACTTCCTAGCTGTCAGGTACAATGGTGATGTGCTTCGTTTAGCTGTGTCAAGCACATCACTTTATTTCAGTTCCCAATAAAATGATTTCAGATGGAAAGGCATGCTTTGGGGAAGACTTCAAACCAATTAAAAAGTGACTTACCTTTTAAAAAGATTCAAATTAAGTTTGACAGAAAGTATGGCATCCTGGACCATTCAGATTGCAATTAACTTTGACAATGTTCAATTAATTACACCTTTCATTGTGATTATACAGAGACAATATTGCATATTAAAATTTTCTGGACGTTAGCAATTCAAAATTTAGGTCTCCTTTATCTCCAGCTGCAGAGGTGTATAATTTGACATTTGTCATAAAAAAATTTGTTCCTCCTATAAAAATCATAGATGGCTCCACATGCTTAAAGGATAAAGACCCAAACTTTGAGTAAATTCAAAACTATTTCATTTTTTAGCTCAAATATCACTTCCTAGCGCCCTGGCCCTATTTTCTACCATATCACCACATAGACAGACACATACCCATATACAGCACCTCTTAATTTTAACTATACTAAATGTAAACAAATACTTTCAGAGTATTCTTAGGGCCTCAGTTCTGTTTATCATTTTTTTTTTACCTTCCTATAGGGTATTCAAATCCAGCTATAGCTACTCATATTTGCACTATAACCTACCATCTATAAGGGTAATATCTCCAAAAGCATCTACAAAAAATAAAGGTTTTATAAACCAATATCCAGAAAATATCTTAAGTTTATTTACCCAAACTGAACCACATGCTTATATCTGAACCATTTGCTGTGTTGGAATGTGGATTTTGAGTCTATTCAAATAAATTCACTGTCAGGAACAGCAAATGGCTGTAGTTAAAGTCAGGTCCCCACCCTAATATCATGGCTGAGCATGAGGACGAGAGTTTCACCAAAGTGATAAAATCACAGAAACTGAATATTATCATTTTTATGTCTCATTATCTAGTATTTACATATGTTCAACATACATTTGAAGGGTGAAAGAACTGTGGTCCTTTACCTTTTATACTGTACTAATAGTTGAAGTTATGCAAATAAAGAAAAATGGATAAAAGTCATAACACTGAGATTATGAAGAAAACCGAAAATTTGTTTTCCATCGTACTTTCCTCTGTATATGAATGCACCTTTTCCCCATTCTCTTGTCCAGTGCTTTCTTCTTAGGTTCCCTATTCCCATTAACTCTTTCTTCCAGGTAGACGGTAACTGCTTATAAAATAAATCCAGTGAATGCAAAACATTCCCATTTTAACCAGGGTAATCCAGCCCCACTCTAAACACTTTCTAGCATGCATAACCCAGTAACCATGTGCCACATTTCAGCTCCACCAAGCCCTCTTCCAGGACCCTTGTGCAATGAACATTTTATACTCCTATCATGTCTAGGAAAAGTAACTGCATTTCAACTTCTTAGGATCTTATTCCCGCCACAATATTTGCATTTCAAAAGAGAAGAAAATGTCAGATCAATACCCATTTTATATACACTTTATATACTTTTCCATCTGTATGAGGTATACATACATATCTTTAGTTTATTTAACCAAACTTTTCCATCTCATACAGATGGAAATGAAAGAAATAAAATGTCTTTGTTCACAGACAATAACATCGCATAGATAAAAAATCCTAATGATTCTACTAATAAACTACTATAAATTATAAGTGATTTAACAAGTTTGCAGAAGATAAAGCCAATATGCAAAAGTCAATTGTGTATTTCTAAACAACTGTATTGTGGTAAATGTCCTCCACATATTTAATGCATACAATTGGATGAATTTGGACCTATGATATACCCATGAAACCGTCAGCACAATCAAGGTGATAGACATATCAATTACATCCAGAAGTTTTCTTTTATCCATTAGGTTTTGTTGTGTTTGATTTTGTGGTAAGAACACCTAATATAAGATTTACCCTCTTAAAAAATTTTAAGTGCACAATAGGCACTATGCTGTATATCATATATCTAGAACTAGTTCATCTTGTGTAGGTGAAACTTTATACTAATTGCACAACATTCCCATGTCCCTGTTCCTCCAGCCTTTGGTAACCACCCAACCATTCTATTCTCTGCTTTTACAAGCAATTGTTTCTTTATAAACTAGCTATAAATAATTGGCGAATGAAAGTATAAATATGCCATGTGTAATACCATCAAAAAATAAAACTATTATGAAGAAACTTAAGGACAGATATGCAAAGTACCCTACGAAGAAACTTAAAGACTCACATGCAAAGTCTCTACCCTGAAAATCACAAAATATTGGTGAAGGAAATATTAAAAACAAAAGCAAAAACCTACAAAAATGGTAAGCCAACTGGTTCATAGATGGGTAGACTCATAGATGGGTTAAGATGTTCATTCGTCTAAAATGATTTTTTTTGCAATCTCAACAGCTCATTTTTGGCAGGGTACAATTGAAAACTTGACTCTAAAAGTTTTATGGAAATTCAAAGGGCCTAGAAGAGCCAAAAAAATCTTGAAGTTTAAGAACTTGTACCAGCTCATTTCAGAACCTACTCTATTGGGTCAAGATAGTGTGGTACTGGTGTAAATAAAAATAAATAATAAGTTAGAAAGTTCAGAAACAGAACCACACTTCCACTATCAACTGATTTTCATCAAAGAAGCACAGTTAATTAAATGAAAAAGTGAATGGTGCCATAACAGATTAACCATATTTTTAAAAGTGACCATTGGCCTCTATTTCTCACTGTCCTCAAATTTAAATTCTATATGGATAGATTTAATCATCAATGATATATTTTAAGTCTCTAAAATAATTTAAAGAAAACATCAGAGAATGTTTTCACAACATTGGAGTAGCACTAGTTTTCTTAGAAAGTAAAAAAAGCAATAACAATAAAAAGAAAAAATTTAAACATTGAACTTTTAAAGTTTAAAATACTCGATCATCAAAAGACAGACTGGTTATCCTGCCTTTTTAAGGATGGTATTACTTTATTGCTGAGCTGGGTAACTCTACGCTTACATGTGGGTTGCCTAAAAGTCTGGTACTGACTTTTGGTCACTATAAGGATGAGATATACTAGCAAATGATTATGATATGTTATTAAAAATTTGAAGCACATCTGGAGATACCTACTACTCCCTTGTCTATGTAGTTTATAAATGCATACACTGGAGGTGTTGTCTTGGTTTAATTAGTTACATCACCTTGCTTTAGCTACTTGACAAGTGGAGTATAAAAGACTCTGCAGCAATTATGCTTTGCCTCTCGTGAAGCTGAGCTATCTCATGCATATCTTGGTAGTTCAAAATCCAAAGAAGAAAAGAACCTGGGGGACTACAGCTCTAAATTTTCAGGTCTATGGTTGTTTGTGCTTTCCCCTGTTGCGCCTTATTTGATGGTAGGAAATGGTAACCATAGTTATTTTTTTCCCCATATGATTAACCAGTTGTTACATCACCTTTTGTTGAAAATACTTTGCTTTCTCAACAAAAGGTGATGTAACAACTGGTTACATCACTGGCTCAGCTTCACCAGAGGCAAAGCATAATTTCTGCAGAGTCTTTTATACTCCACCTCACACCAGTTAGAATGGTGATCATTCAAAAGTCAGGAAACAACAGGTGCTGGAGAGGATGTGGAGAAATAGGAGCACTTTTACGCTGTTGGTGGGACTGTAAACTAGTTCAACCATTGTGGAACTCAGTGTGGTGATTCCTCAGGGATCTAGAACTAGAAATACCATTTGATCCAGCCATCCCATTACGGGGTATATACCCAAAGGATTATAAATCATGCTGCTATAAAGACACATGCACACGTATGTTTATTGCGGCACTATTCACAATAGCAAAGACTTGGAACCAACCCAAATGTCCAACAATGATAGACTGGATTAAGAAAATGTGGCACATATACACCATGGAATACTATGCAGCCATAAAAAATGATGAGTTCCTGTCCTTTATAGGGACATGGATGAAGCTGGAAACCATCATTCTCAGCAAACTATTGCAAGGACAAAAAACCAAACACCACATGTTCTCACTCATAGGTGGGAATTGAACAATGAGAACACATGGACACAGGAAGGGGAACATCACACACCAGGGCCTTTTGTGGGGTAGGGGGAGCGGGGAGGGATAGCATTTGTAGATATAACTAATGTTAAATGACGAGTCACTGGGTTCAGCACACCAACATGGCACATGTATACATATGTAACTAACCTGCACATTGTGCACATGTACCCTAAAACTTAAAGTATAATAATAAAAAAAGAAAATACTTTGCTTTCCATCGTTTAGTTTTAATAAAGCCTTGCGTGTAGTTACCCTATAGAATCTCACGAGTCTTCTTATTTATCCGATCCTGAGTTACACATGCTCTTTCCCTCCTAAACTACTGAATTTCTTGTTTTAAATCTATAATATTCCACTTACTAGATATGAGTATAGTGGCTAGTTGTTTAAATTTCTTAAACTTTTGTTTTCTTATCAATGTAATGAGAGTAATTATAGTACCAACCTCATGGGGCTGTTGTGAGGATTAAATGAGTGATTATAAGCGAGGTGTTTAGAACTGTGCTAAATAGCTACTATTATTATTTATTACAACCATCATCACTGACACTACTGCTCCTGCTACTATTACTTCTATTACTACTATTAACTACTATTACTACTATCACCATGATCATTATCTTAACATAGATTTCGGAAATGTCCATAGCAGTGTTTGTTGAAGTTGATACATATGATTACTGACGTCGTCACTCTGACACCAATTTGTATTTATGGATTAATTTGCCATTAATTTTTAAAATTCAAATAAAATTACATTTTGAACAGAAATTATTATTCAAACTTAATTACTATAGCAAAAAAAAATATGCTTCAGCCTTGTCTCATTGACTATGGACATAAAATACATAAAAGTCCCTATCTCATATACAAGGAATTCATTCTAGACTTTCATACCTCTATTTCCAGCATGGTTTATAACCCAATACTATTTTCAGAAGGACAAACTCTGCACAGTTTATAATGGGAAAAATTGGACCAGAACAGTGGACCAGTTTGAAGGGATAAAAGAAAAGTTTCAATATCATATCCCAAAAAAAGATTAAAAATGTGTCAAAAACAAATGTGGTCTAATTCAAAATAATGTTCCAATATTTTTCCAGAAATAGATAATTTAAAATTTAATTACAAAATCAAAGGATAGAAAAATATATTCTGTGTAAACAGTAACCAAAAGAGAGAGTTTTTATACTGATATTAGACAATATAGACTTTATTAATAGAACACGAAATGTTACAAAGGACATTATATAATGAAAAAGGGTCAATTTATCAAGAATATACAAATATAAATATACATTTACCAAAAAGCACAGTCTTAATATATATGAAGCCCACCAAGACAAAAGATAGAGTTGAAGGGAGAAATAGATAGTCAACAATAATATTTGGGGACTTCAATACTCAACTTTCAGTAACAGATAGAACAACTAGACAGAATATCAGAAAAGAAACAGATGATTCAAACAACACTATAAAGCAACTAAACCTAACAAACATTTATAAAACAGTTTCCATGACAGCAGCAGAATCCACAATCTTCTCAAGTGTACATAAAATCTTGTCCAAAACAAATCATATATTAGGCCACATATTTCGATAAATTAGAGAAGATTCCTTATTTATTTTATTTTATCTATTATTTATTATATTTATTATTTATTTACCTGACAGCTATGAAATAAAATTAGAAGCCAATACATAATCAAAAGGACATTTGGGAAATTTACAACTATGTGCAAATTAAGAACACACTCCTAAACCAATAAGTTAAAGAAGACATCACAATGGAAATTAAAACATACGTTGAGATGAATAAAAACAAAGAACATAACAAAACTTAAGAGGTGCAGCAAAAGCAGTACCTAGAAAGAAATTCCTAATAATCAACTATATTAAAAAGGACATTTCAAATTAATAACTTAACTTTACACCTTTAGAAACCAAGCAAAGAAGGGCAGGCATAGCAAGAAGAAAGATGAAAATAATAAAGACTACACCAGAGACAAATAGGATGAAGAACAGAAAAACGATACAGAAAATCAACAAAACCAAAAGTTGGTCTTTGAAAAGATTTTTAAAAGGCAATCCTTTAGGTAAACCTCTCAAGAGAAAAGAAATGAGTAAAATTACTAGTCAGGAATGAAAGTGGAGACATTACCATCAACTATAATGAAATTAAAGGATAGTTAAAGAATACTATAAATATTAAATGCTGACAATTTGATAACTTAGATAAAATAGATGATATCTGAAACACAGACTATTGACACTGACTCATACAGAAGTAGAAAACCTGAAAAGACCTATAACAATAGTCATTGATTTTGTGATCGAAAAGCTTTCCAGAAAAAAACATATAGGTCTAGATGACTTTGCTGAGTAATTTGCCAAAAATTTAAACATGAATTAACACCCATTTTTCTCTTCCAAAAATAGAAGGGTGAGCAAACACTTCTAAGAAAATACTGACAAACTGTATTCAGCAGAATATTAAAAGCCTTATGCACACTGATCAAGTAGGATTTATCCCAGGAAGGCAACAGTGGTTCAACATACAAAAATCAACCGATGTAATAAACTTTATTAATGATTTACAGGAAAAAACAAACACAATCATCTCAATGGGCACAGAAAAAAAATAACAAAATGATAAAAACACTAAACAAGCTAGAAATACAAAGGAACTTTCTCAAAGTCATGAAGGCATATGTGAAAATTCCACAGCTAACATAAAACTTAATGGTGAAACACTAAGTGTTTCCCCTAAGATGAGAAATAACAATGATGTCCAGGATCACCACTTCTATTCAACGTCGTACTGGAATGCTAGCCAGGATAATTAGATAAAAAATAAATAAAGGTATCCTGACTGAAAATTGATAGATTACATGATCTTATAGAAAAAAATTCTAAAGAATTCACGAAAATAAATTTATAGTTAATGAACAAATTATCAAAATGCAGAATGCAATGTCAATATAGAAAATTAATTGTATTTTCATATACAAGGAATGCACAACCCAAAAGTGAAATTAAGAAAATAATTATTTTCATAATGAAATACCAAATAATAAAATATTTAGGAGTAATTTAGTCAAAGAAGTGCAAGACTTATAGACTGAAAACTATATAACATTTTTGGAAAGTAGTGAAAAGCCCAAATAAATGGAAAGACATTTCATGTTCATGGGTTAGAAAGCTTAATATTAGTAAGATGACAGATTGATCTACAGATTTAATGCAATTCCTATTAAAATATCATCGTCTTTTTTTCTGAAGAAAGGGAAAAAGAACAAACCTCTAAAATTCATACAGAAATACAAAGGATCCAAATTAGCTAAAATGATCTTGAAATAGTGGACCAAAATTGAAGGACTCACATTTCTTGATTTCAAAATTAATACAAGGCCACGGTAGTCATAAAGTGAAGTACTGACATAAGCACAGATGTATAGATCAATATAATTAAATTGAGATATCAGAAATAAACCCATGTATCTATGTTCAAGTTGATTTAGACAAAGGAACATACCTATTCAATGAGGAAAGAATAATTTCTATAACAAATAGTACCAGGAAAACTGGATATCCACATACAGAATAATGAATCTGGATCCCTATCTTACACCATACATAAAAAATAACTCACAGTGAATTAAAGACTAAAACATAAGAGTTAAATCTATAAAACACTTAGAAAAAAAGTAGATCTTCATGAATTTAGATTAGTCAACCATTTTTTAAATATGGCAGCAGAATGTTAAATGGATTAACAATATGTGGGTGATCTGTACAGCTGGATATTGTTCATCAATAAAAAGAAATAAAGGAAATACTGATACATGCTATGATATGGATAAACTTTCAAAAGATTATGTGCAGTAAACAAACTAGACACAAAAGACCACATATTATATGATTCCATTTATGTGAAATATCCAGAATAGACGTATCTATGGACATGGAAAGTTAATTAGTCATTACCAAGAAATAGGGTGAGGGATTGATTGGGAGGTTTAGGATTTTCTTTGAGCAAATGTTGAAAAGGTTCTGGAATTAGTTAGTGGTGGTGGTTGAACAACATTGTGAATATACTAAAATCCACTGACTTGTACACTTTCAAATTGTTCTTAAAAAGTTCTATTTCCCCTATTAGAATCACAAATCCCCTGAAATGAAATATTCACACTCTTTAGAAGATATACCTCTCTAGAAGTACACTGTTACAATGAAAGATGCTCCTGTGTATGCTGGTCCATTAAGTCCCATTATTGCGAACATAATCAACTGCCTGGAGTAAGACAACCCTATGACAGCCGCTGTGAGGATAGAGAAATGAAGATGTGGTTAGCCCCAGACACATAATCAGTTAACTTCTGCACAAGGAAAAACTAAAGTAAGTGCAGGAATTAAGACAAAATCAAAGTGCTGCAGAAAGCAGCCTCTATAATGGAAGGAGTATTTTAAAGGACCTTGAAATTTGTGGGAAATAAGGAGAGGACATTGAACATGGAGGCAACAACATAAACAAACATGAGCAAATGACACAGACTGAAGGGTAGGGTACAGAGGATAGATACTGAGATGAAGCAGCACAGGTGCAACCTCTCAGAATGGACTATGGATTAATGGGACAAGAATGAGCCAAACAATTAATTTAGATTAAGTGCATTATTATTATAACTCTCATTACCTTAATTAAAGGATACAGAATACCTTAACAATAGTTCTATTTCTCTTTTTTAACATCAGTCTTATCTCTGGGGCGTGGTGGGGAATGACACTCAGCTGCTAGTGACTGTTGAAGAAAACTAGGATTTTTTTGGATTAAAGAAGCTTACTTTTATGCTGTATTCAAGTACTTTGATAATTAGGATTCTCATCAGTTTTCAGGAGAAATGCATTCAATTATAATTTCAATAGAAAAAATTACAAGCAGCTGGGCTTTCTTACCTCATACTCAACTTAATATTGACAAGACCATATTATAATCTAAGGAAAAAAAACAAATTCCGTGCCTAGTGTCATTTGTTTCCTTTCTCCACTCCCCAGCTGTCCAATGTTTCAGAAAATTATTTACCTTCAAAATCAGAAGGAAACCAAATGCCTAAACACTTTGAAAGTTACCCTAAGGAGTTATTTTCCTTACATAATGATATTCAACAAGATTGAAGAAAGTTAAAAATGATATGATGCTACATGTAGATGACAAGAATAACTTAACAATGTGAAATGATAAATTATAAGACAATACAGGACAAACAAATCCATTGCATGGTCAGTTTGAGCACTGACAATAAATGGAGGGGTGAGTTAAGGCACTGGCAGTATACATGGAAATCAGAAAGTGAAAGTAGGAGATGCCACACAGGTAGTTTAGTAAATGATGGTTGTGGGAACAGCAAAGACAATGCAGTCAAGTTTACAAACCAGTGTGTTGGGAAAACGGTAAAACTGTTATATGAAAGATTACAGGAGCAAAGCAGACTTCAGGAAGACAATTTTGATTCTAAACATGCTCAATTTGAGGTATCAATGGGAAATCCATTTATGGATATGCAGCAAGCAGTTATTAACTGAGGTCTATTGTTCAGGAAATGAATTTGAAGTATTGTTTTAAATTTGAGACACATTAGTACACAGCAACATTTCAGTCTACGATAGTGGATTATAGGAATTTCAGGGAAATAATTTAGTAAAAACAATGTCCTTACTGATTATTTTAAACCACCTTTATATGTGTATGTATCACAAACTTCTTTTTTTTTTTTTTTTTTGAGACAGAGTCTCGCTCTGTCGCCCAGGCTGGAGTGCAGTGGCGCGATCTCAGCTCACTGGAAGCTCCGCCTCCCGGGTTCACGCCATTCTCCTGCCTCAGCCTACCGACTAGCTGGGACTACAGGCGCCCGTCACCACGCCTGGCTAATTTTTTGTATTTTTAGTAGAGACAGGCTTTCACCATGTTAGCCAGGATGGTCTCAATCTCCTGACCTCGTGATCCGCCCGCCTCGGCCCCACAAAGGGCTGGGATTACAGGCGTGAGCCACCGCGCCCGGCCATAAACTTCTTAAACAATAACATCAAGTCCTAGAACTGCTGAAACTATTCCAAGCAAAAATCCTAAACATTATTCTAACTGATCTTTCTTACTTTCATTCCCATTCTGTTTTCCCATGGATCCAAGCTAGTGGATCCACATGTCATTTACAAAGTTTTAGTGCAGGCTTGCTTTTCTGTATTTGCCAGATGGAAGATATGACATAGAATGCCTCTCTGATTTTCTTCAAAAATTTAACTCTTCCTTCTTCAATGTAATATTTACTACCACATCTCTCTCTCTCTCTTTCTCCTTCCCTCTTTGAAAAAATCATTTAAAATGTCATTCATTTTATATGACTGATCATTCACTCTTAACCCACACCAAGCAAGCTTCTGTTTCTAACAATTAATCAAAACTATTGTTGTCAATGTCACGAACAGCACATTGCCAAACCCAAAGGTAAATTCTAAATGTTCATCTTTCTTGACCTTCTTGAAGCACTGGACATGATTCCCTCTTGCAAACTTTCTTTGCTTGGTCTCTAGGAGGAACATTTTGATGTTTTCTTTGTAACTCACTGACCTCCCTTTTTCCGTAGCCTTCACTGGATTCTCCGTCTCTTTCCAACCAATATTCAGGTTTGAGACCTCTTGTCACCCCTTCACTTCTCTGTCTACACTAAATCTCTGCTTATTCCCTTCAGATCTATAATTTCAATACTATTTATAAACTGATAACTTTCATTTTTACAATTACAAACCTAAATTCCTCCATAGCTCCAAATTTTATTTATTTATTTATTTATGTATTTATTTTTGAGATGGAGTTTTGCTCTTGTCACCCAGGCTGGAGTGCAATGGCACAATCTTGGCTCACTGCAACCTCTGCCTCCTGGGTTCAAGCAATTCTCCTGTCTCAGCCTCCTGAGTAGCTGGGATTACAGGTGCCTGCCACCATGCCCAGCTAACTTTTTTTTATATTTTTAGTAGAGATAGGGTTTCACCACGTTAGCCAGGCTGGTCTCGAACTCCTGACCTCAGGTGATCCACCTGCCTTGGACTCCCAAAATGCTGGAATTACAGGCGTGAGCCACCATGCCTGGCCAAGACTTTTATCTAATATCTTATTTAATATTTTCACTTGCCTGTATAAAAAACTCAAATATATTTGAAACCAAACTCCTTGTTCTTCCCCACTACACAAATGTTCGCTATACCGTTTCTGACTCACTGTCTCTATGTGAACAGTTATCATCAACATTTACCCATTTGCTCAGGCCAAAAACTTTGGAATCATCACTCTTGCCTTTTTTATTACATTCACCATCTGCTCCATTAAAGGTTTTTAGCTGTATATTTGAAATTATATTCCCTGATTTGATCTTCTTACCAAATTTGTTGCTTCTATCCTAGCCTAGGTAATCATTATAACAAACTTGGATAACTTGGGTATCATATTCCACTTTGTCTCCCAGCCTCTATTCTTGCCACATTCACTACACTTCTCTCTCTGTGTGTGTCTATCTCTCCTTCTCTCCCCTCTTCTCTCTCGAGTTGACTCTATACATAATGTCCGAAAAGGCCCTTCTAGAATTTTCCTCCTGATGGTCATACCGTTCCCTGCAAAACATCCTCCCATGGAATTTAGCATAAAAGAAAAAAAAAAATCTTACCGTTGCCTCAGGCCCTATATACTCCAAATCTAATTTTCAACCACTCTCTCTCACCACCATAACTAGCTTCTCAAAAATGTGAGTACACATTCTTATTTTAAGCCTTTGTTTGTCCTATTGCCTAAAAATGTCTTCCTCCAGATATTTACGCTAGTCACTCTCTCACTTAATTCAGGTCCCAAATCAGAATGTAGTACCAGAAAAAGCCCTATAAGAATACAATCTTTATCCTCTCCCCTTATTCTGTTTTATTTTTCTCCAGAGTATTTATCAATACCTGACATTTTATTGAATTTTTTTTTTTTTTTTGTCTTTAAAACTTTAAGCATCATGAGGGCTGAGAATTCTTTGTTTTGGCTAACACTTTATCACTAATACCCAAAATCATGTCTACCACAGAGAGGACACTCAACTACTTTTTGGAAAAAAAAAAAAAAAAAAAAAAAGCATGAACAAAGGGGAATCATCAATAGTGTGAACTAATAGAAAAGATGAAATGAGGGCACTCCATCTGATTAACAAGAGGCCTTTGATGACTTCAGAGAGGGCAGTGGTGAAATAGAGGAAGAAATTAAGAAAGTTTGAAGGTATTCTTGTGAACATGTTCCCAGAGTACTTGGAAGAGGAGTTTATAATTTTGAACATGCTAACTAGGCTATTTTAGATAAGATAAAATATAATTTGAGAAAAATGAATTCAGTGATTATTTAAATTTATGATTAGTGTGTTTATTGTCATGATAGAATATTATATCTCTAACAACAACAAATTAAAACTTGAGATAAACTTTATCTCGAGGATTTCACAGGCTAGGAAATCCATTTTTCAAATTATTACAAGCCTCTCTTCAGTGTAAGTTTGGACACTAATCCAAGATATAAAGATAAAAATGTTAGGTCCTTAGCAACATTTTACATAGGCATCCTTGTCCTTAGATACTACACAGATATTTAACCTACTGTTTTTCTTTAATGAAAGTTAGAGAGTAGTCACCAGCGAGAATTGAGTGGCTCTATGAAAGTATCTGCCACCTCAGAAGAGCAGAGCCAACAGTAGAAATTAATAAATTAGTTGCACAGGAAGTTAAGTATACATAAGAAGGGTACAGATTAGTAGGAACACATAAACTGTACTCATGTGGATAAGTAAGTGTATTCTGACTTATACTGAAGCCTTTTGCATTGTTTTCTGGCCAGTGCGTTTCGACATTACAATGAGTCATGAACCTTTCTTCCTATCATGCAAAATGAGCTTTTTCTATAATCTGCAGTTCCATCCACTGTGAATAAATCCCAGGCCCTTGTTGCCACTACAGGGAGTGGTAATTGTGTTCATAAATACCTATCTGGGGTGCGGTGGCTCATGTCTGTATTCCCAGCATTTTGGAAGCCTGAGTGGGGAGGATAACTTGAGGTCAGGAGTTCAAGACCAGCCTGGCCAACATGGTGAAACCCCATCTCTACTAAAAATACAAAAATGAGCAGGGCATGGTGGCACATGCCTGTAATCCCAGCTATTTGGGAGGCTGAGGCAGGAGAATCACTTGAACCCGGGAAGTGGAGGTTGCAGTGAACTGAGATCATTCCACTGAACTCCAGCCTGGGTAACAGAATGAGACTCCATCTCAAAATAAATATATATAGATATAGATATAAATATATATATCTATATTTATATATCTATACTTATATATATATATCTGGGGAGGCAAAACTGACAGTATGAGGGAAAGAGTATGAGGAAAAGGGATATTTATTTGTTACAACACTGTGACTCCTCATCTATCTCATCGATATATTATTACATACACACACACACAACTACTAATGTTAGAAGAACAATCCTAAGTGTTATAATTGCACTAAGCTAAACAAATACTGACTTTTAAAATAAGTGTATTGATGCATGTTTCAAATGAAGTCCAAAGTATGTGACAACTTACCTTTGTTTTGCTCCTTAAAAACAATCATCATGATTTAGTACTGTTTCTTTGGGCCTTTGATTCTCACCACCGTCAACTGCTTGGATCTGGAACACTTGAAATAGAGGTATATCTCAAGCAACTTGGTCAGATGAAAGGCATTTTAAGACTATTTCCAATACAAGAGTATTGCTGCACTATTTTTATATCTGCTCGTCAAATAATATTTTGTTTGATCAGGTACTTCAGATCACATTATAAAGAGTATAAAAACTTGTCATTTTGGAATAAAGGAGGCAAATAATATTGTAATTCAATGCAGCCTGACAGGTTTTAGATCAAAGACTGGTTCCCAGCAATTTTTGTAATTAGAAAATATCTATAAACATGAGGCGTGCAATTCTTAATTTGAATTCAGCATGGACCACTTTCTCCTGGTGAGTATAGAAATGTGTCACTTACTTGTAAATGAATAAACATGACTTTGATAATTTAATCCTTGCATTAAAGAAAACATGCTGATTATTCTCTTAGAAATTGCTTATATTTCAGTAAGTTCATTTGGTAAGTTCATGGCAATCATGAGAGTCAGGCACCTAGTATGAATTCACTTCTTTTTCCTTTATTGTTACAGACAATGTGCCTAATCCTGGCTTCTTATTATGCGTAATTACCACTGATCCCAAGAAGGATCAGAAAAAAACTTTACATCCTTTTTGTGAAGTGGCAAACTCACCACTATAAAAGGGAAAAAGAGCAAAGATCACTACAAAAAATCCATTTGTGTCCCTAAACCTAATAAAGTTATTCTATTCCCCTGTCATGTTTTACACATTCGGTTTTCCTATTGTATTAGAATGAGACTTTAAGACAACATTGTGAAATGTTTCATTGGGAGAGGATTTTTTTTTTCTTCCTTATGTGTTCTTTAATCATAATGCATACTTTAGAATTAGGTTAGAGAAAGCAATGCCCTACTTTCTATTTTCTCCATCTGGTAAATATAGTGTCAACAATTTCCTGAGATGCTGCTATCCAGACAAAGTTTTATCTCCTTTTGTAATATGTATGCAAGGTTGCCAAAAGGACATGCACAGTGACAATAATCATCCAAAGTAACTCTTATTGGACATTTAGTATTTAATGTTTTAGGCTAGTGGGAGGAAATAATCTGTAATTAATTCACCTGTAAACAATATACTCATCTTTATTTAAAAAAAAATCTTAGACAATAGAATATGACCTCAAAAGGATAGTTCATGATGCTGGGCTGAAGAATTAACTTTTGAGAAGGAAAATATCAGTTGTAGATGACTTTGAGCTTAGGATAGGGGAGGGAATGAAGAAGTTGGGAAAATCAAAAGATTAGGGACATAAGGGTATCTGGAGAGCACAGCAGCCATGCTGCATAGTTTATGAATCTCCCCAAAACCCTTTGTAAAACAGTCAAGTAACACATAGCAAAACCCCAAAACCAATGTACAAAATTTGCAATGAACTAAATGACAAGATATACTCCATGAACTCCAAAATACAAGTGGGAAAGGAAAAAAAAAAAAAGCACTAACAACCACATGTGCGTTGTGTTAGCACCTGTGTGGGATGGAGCAGAAGAAAGCAAAAGTGTGTGAAGAATCTAAGAACTGCAGAATCTCCTAACAGCCAACAACCTGCATTGGAAAGCACATCAGACCAAAAAGAACAGCAGGTTAAACAAGGTGGAGTTTAGACAAGCCTAATAGCTGGTATGCAAAGGGCTCCCTATAGAAGATGAAACCTGAAATAGTCCAGATGCTATGAACGCTCAAAACTGACCAGCCTGGGCTCCCTTCCTACTCAGGCCTGCACACTGGAGTAGGCCTCTGAAAATACTGTTAAAGTGAAGCAAAGTAGGGATAATAGAGATGAAGGAAGAGAAGTTTCAGATAAAAATAGAGAAGATAAAAATCTAAGAGGCAGGAAATCTTAGAAAGTTATTCTGAATGACATCTTTCTGTAAAAGCTCAGGAAAACTACTTTTTCACAAAACAAATGAGCAACAAAAATGAGCAATTTAAAGTTGAATTTATACAAAGTTATTATAAGAACAAAGAAAATAAGGGACATGCAATACAAATGTGAAAAATAATCTAATTTTCAAAGTGAGCTAAAAGACATTAAAAAGATACAAATATGAAAGCAACATAACTCAAAATTAGAAAACTCAAAAGTAAAGTAACATAAATTCAAAGAATTACAAATAAAGAAAAAAATACAGAAAGTAAGAAGAAATTATAAAGAATGTAAGAGCAAATGAGCTCAACAGATCACTCCAGAGAAATAAAACTGTGAAAAGCAACAAAATCTTAAAAATTATAATGAAATAAAAATATTAAAATGATTCAAGAAAAAGCAACATGTACTGAAGGTAGACTTAAAAAAAGACTTAACCTATGGATAATACGAGTACCAGAAGAAATATCAAAACAAGAGAGAAGAAAATACTAAAAATTATAATTCAAGAAAAATTTCATGAAATTTAAAAAAAGATTAAAAGAAGATTTCAAAATACATATTCTGCACATACCAGACAATATTGGCCCAGATACATAATCTAGTAAAATGACTAGATTTTAGGGAAAAGACAAAAAATTCTTTAGACATGGCAATAATAGATATTGTGGACTATTAGATGGGGGAGTAAAGAAGGAGGTTGTGAGTTGAAAAACTATCTATTGGGTACTATGCTTACTACCTGGGTTCAATATACTTCTGAAACAATCCTACATATGTACCCCCGTATCTAAAATAAAAGCTGAAATTTTTTAAAAATGCTTTAGGAATCTAGGCAAAAAGAGTAAGGTATTAGTGATAGAAAATTAGATCATATGGTAGATCGCAAAAATGGCCCAATAAGTCTTGTCTCCATATCCCAATGTGAAGTATTTTTCTCCCACACTGAGCTTGTGCTTGGCTCTGCAACTTCCTTTGGCTAACATTGATGTAAGCAAATGTGATTCAGGCAGAAACAAAAAATACCTGCACAATGAGGTTTGCCATCGCTTACTGCTTTTTGAAACTCTGCAACCACTGTGATGAAGTCTGGATTAGCCTAATGGATGATGAAAGACACATGACTCAGTCACTCTTATCACCCCAGCTGCCAGCTAGCACCAACAGCTAGACACAGGAGTGAGTCTTCCACTGGCCAAATATGGGACAGTTTTAATTCCAGTAAGGATAATAATAGTAATGGATTGAAACTTATCAAACGTGTTTAAATCTATGAGTTCATAATGCTGCAAGAAAGAAAAAAGAACCGATTAGCTACTTTCAGAAGTTGATGGGTGACAAATTTACTACTGTAAGAAGTAGGAAATATAAGGAAATAATAAAACATTTATCCTCCCTTACCAATATTATTGAGTACCAAGTAATAGTTGGGGAAGGGCCTCTATTTATAGATTTATTTCAATGAATAAATGAAAAATAAGTGACAGTAGAATATGACCATTTTACAGCTCCTATCAAATTAATGGATTTGGTCAAAGCATCCACAGCTGCTTATATCACACGAAAGACAACCAAACAGCATGTACCTTCTAATAAAAGAACACGACACAACTTGTAGTGTTGCCAGAGGGACGAAGCCTGAGTCTAATCAAACCTCTACTCCAGCTGCCAAGTTGTGGGAAATACAGGGGATAGAAGAATATTAAAATACAGGCTAAATGGACCTAATTTTTCAATGAATAAATTGCAGTGAAAAGTAAGGGATGGAGGGAGAAACTACAGAGTAACAGTGACTTAAGAGACACACCCAAAATTCATCAAAACATAAAACAATTATAAAACTAGACAGGAGCAAGACTAAACATAGTGTCTAACAATTCACACTTGAGAATGCAACATCAATGACTTAACTTGTTAAACTTAGTAAGTGTGTGCTATTTGCAGGGCTCTGTTCTAGTTACTAGAATAGCAAGGTAATAAAACTCTAAGGAAATGCAAAAAAAGTGACTAAAAGGAAAGAAAGTTGTTACTTTTGTGGTGAGGGATGTTATTCTGATGGTATGAAGCAATAGAGAGCCTTTGAGGGTTCTGGGCATAAATCTATTTCTTTATGCAAATGGTATAATGAGAATTCATTAAGTTGTATGTTTGTTTTGTATATTTTTCTGTATCTCTGTTTATTTACATTTTTAAAAAATCTTAAAAAAGAAACCCAATAGATTAGAAAAAGTTATTCTATGGCCAGATCTAGAAATAAAGCAGGGAATTTCCTCTTTTGTTTCCTTGACCTTTCTGTCCTGGGTGACATGGCATGGTCTTCATGTAGGAATCCAGAACTGAGCTCTCATTTCCAGATGTATTCCTGCTTTTGTTTTCTTGCTATATCTCTAATGACCAAAACAGAAACTAGCCCATAGTAGGTACTCAATAAATATTTGTTGAATGAATTTTAAAAATCCAGGTTCAAAGTTTTTATACCTCTTAGATTTTTAAATCTATAAAGGCATGCTCTTCTAATACCAGTTGAGCAAAAACTTCTTAGAAAGATTTAAGAAGAGCTGGTCCTATACTTTGAAGTCTTCATAAAATACATATTAAGATGCTTTCATGAATGTGTAGTTCTATTTCTCTGAGGTTTCCAGATCATCTGTATTATATTATCTTTTGTTTACTTAGGTTAAAATGACTAAATCATTGCTTTTGTTAAATTTAGGTACATAAATGGAATTATAGCACAAAATGTTCCTGATTCAAAGCTAACTAAATTACAGCTGAAATCCTGGTGAATAGACACAACATGAGGTCACTAAACATCATTAAACCAATGATTGATGTTATGTAATTACCTAATTTTAAAAAGTGAAAATGTCTAATTTATTTTAATTTCTATCATGGGAAGATTCAGAGTCAAAGCAATATTTTTGTTATCAGTTTCCAGTATCACTTCATATTGAAAACTTATACATGGATATGAGTTTTCTTACCCAGGTGGCATTAGAATTATAGCCACTATTTCTAGGCTATTAAAAGTTAATTTTAAAAACAGCAAAAATTAAGACCTTGATTAAACATTAACTTTCCTTTATATTCTCATACTAAAAAATAGACACAGGACAAAATGTAAGAGGTTTCAACTGAAGTGCATACACTCTTTAAAGCCTTGATTATATCCCAAGTTTCCATTTCTCACCTCCTAGAAATAATGGAACAAGGGCATAAATGAAACTTAAATGAAAAAAATCAAAGCAAATGTCAGAAAGCATCTCTTCATGAAAGATAAGAAACACTTAAAAAAAAAAACAAAACTAACAGGCAAGTTTGTTAAAATCACTAGAGCTATTCGAAAAACAATGATAGGAAATGGCATCCTGAGGGGATAAGGAGATCTAAACACTAACAGAGGATAAAACCCTACAGGTTGAGCCACCCTCACGTATCAAGCTTTTCCTTATTCTTCCAAAAGTTCATTTGGATTGTGTCAGTCCACAGATCAGGTAAATAAATTTTGCTCTCTACAGTGAAAAGCACACAGAATAAGAAAACACTTAAAGCATACCTAAAAATACCTTAAAATGGCTTTAATTACTTACAGATGCTAAAAGGCAAAGACAGGCTGAATATAAGACTATGACCTCTGAATTGTTGCTAGCTTTTGAATTTTTTTTTTTTTTTTTTTTTTAGATTTTAAGTGAACTTTCTCTTGCAATTGATCTCCACCATAAGTGTCCTAAAAAAGACTAGGATCACAGAATGACAGAACATTCACAGAATGAAGAATCATTGAAGTCCCCACTGGGTGACTGATCCATTTAGTAAGTTTCAACTGTCCGCACAAGGGTATGCAACTTACGAGGTAGAATTTTGCATTCGATCTAGACATCTCCCTAGTGATTTCTTTCTGGGTTATTTGTTTTTGTAGAAAATAAATTTGATCAGAATTCTATTTTGAAAATTATTAATATGCTTTCTTTACCACAGTTTTCTTTGACCTTCACCTAACGCATCCATCTTTCTGGGGCTTCATTAGGTTTCCCTTAGAATATTTAGGGTTAGAAGTAAAGTAATATTTTGCTGTGGGCATTCAAAATAGGATTTTGCAGTATGAGACAATGGCCCTTTTTTTTCTTAATGGCCTTGTTTTCTTCCTATCCCTTTTATTGTATTAACACAGAATTTTCCAGTAATGAGATGGTCGCCTGGGACCAAAAGTCACAAGGCCTGTTGATCAAAGAGAAGAGGAAGCTAAGGTGTATGTGAAAGGCAGGGGGAAAATGATAAAAACAGCCTATCATTTTCCTAGCCCTCAAGCAGAGTACACAGTGAGTAAAAGTCAGATATGAGAGTTTAGGTTTATTTATCACACACACTGGGCTTTGGCTTAGACACGGAGATGTAACAATTAAGTAACTGAGGGAAAAGGAAGACCCTTGATTCTACTCTCCATGTGGAACCTGGAGATGATGCCATCTCCCTCAACCTAGCAGCAGAGGTTTAGGTGTAGGTTTAAGATACAATAAATTACATCTCCGTCTTCTTCATCCTTCTCTAGCTGAGCCTCAGGTCAGGGAAAGACCCTGCAGCTAATAATACTCTTATCTAACAGCTTGAGGCAAGTATTTTTAAGATCTCTGAGCGTCAGTTTCTAGACTGGCAAAATAAAGAGATTATGCAATATCGTTTTTAATATGTCCAGCAACTTTAAAATCTGATGATGAGTTTACTTAAAAAAATTCTGTAGCCTTAGTTTGCCATTCAAAAAAATTGTTTCTGCTAAACCTATATATTAATTTTCTTTTGTTTTCTTCTATTACTTGTACTTTCCTGTTAACAAACAATAGGAATTAGCTGGATATATGGAACTATAGTTTCATTTTGTCAGAAAGAAAAGATTTATAAAGTAATAAAATTACGATTTATAGTAATAAAGCAAACAACGTTTCTTCAAGGATCTTATAAAGTAGAGATGGGTCAACAAATCATATAGGTTGCAGAGAAAAATAAAATAGGATCTCAGCAAAAATTATATAGATTAAGAGAAATGTTATAAATGTTGATGTCTGAACGTATTTATGCCTTACCATCAGAAATGATTTTTCCTCTATAAGTTACATATTCTTTCCATTTTGGGGAAATATATCTCACACAAGCTTTTTGACCATAGTAAAAAAAAAACAAAAACAAAAACAAAACAAAAAATGCAGATTGGATTTCTACATTTTCTTAATATTACTTTCCATTCCCATGGAAAAGCAGAGAAATAGGAAAATCAAATACTACTAGATATTGTGTTATTTTTCCCCAGTCTAATACATTGTCTCAAACAGAGCAGCAGCTTTTTTGTTTCTTAAATTCCTACGTGATTTAATTGTCAGGTCTACCTTCTAATCTACTCAAAATAAGTGATATATTTCACCAAAATTCAAAGAGTTTTTTTCTGTAAATATCTGATTTGCATTTAATGAGCTATAAGTGCTTGACATTATCATGACAGCAATAAATGACTTTCTTGATGACTACTCAAATAAACTCGCAGGACAGCTGTAAACCCTGGCTCTAATACAAAGGTATAACTCTCATTCTAATAACCTCACTTGTCCTTCTCTTGGTCCTTGGGCTTTCAAGGAGGAGAAAAAGACATAGCTTTCCTGGGGCTGTAGTTATCTGACTCATACTTACTTAACATATTACTGTTATCCACCACTTGTCCTGGTCATAGCAAACATTGATAGAGATATACTTAACTGAAAGAACTAAAGGCTAATTAAGATAAATGTGCAGACAAAGTAAATGAAAATTTTATGGAGGAGATAAAGTAATTTAAACAGGAAAATCAAGGTCACAATATGGGTGGCTATCACTGAATTTATACTAACGAAGATAGGGGAAAAATCAGATAATTGAAATGATACCTATTTTATGGGGAAAATCACATCACAAGGAAAACTTTTGGATGATCACCAACAAAGGCAGGGCATATGATAGAAAATCTTCAAAAATGAAATATTTAACTCAGAAAACAAACTATGTCAAGAAAAGTCACTCATGCAAGCAGAGTAAAAAAGCTAATTCAATTGTTCGAATGATTAAGAACAATTACAGACAAAAATACTTGCTGTTGAAGAAAACAAGAATATTTCCCTCATGTTATCCAGGTTGACTGCCTGCATTAATCTAATTTATTAGATTGATTAATCACTTAGCTTTGTTTTTATCAGCACAGCCTTAGTGTCTTAAAGCCTTAAGCCCTGTGGGGTATTCTTTGGTCTCATCATCTTCAAACTGAATCTTTGAATCAATTAATCTTAGAATGCATACTGATTGTGCTCCATGTACCTGTGTCTCTGTGTCTCAAAAATAATACCATTTGTGATTAAACATATTTTTTATGTAAAACAGTATACCAAACTCAACATGATTATTTTTCAAAAAATGTAGCTGAATAAACAATGATGTTTATTAAGCATCAACTAACTATACGCTCACTCTTTCCTTATTTAATGGCCTTTACCAGAAACTGTTCAGCTCAATTTGTTATTTGTCTGTTTAACCAGATATTTCTCTATAACTCATCTGCAACTTCTCCAGGCTTAAAGGATTATTCTTATAATACCTAAATTGCCTAGCATGTTTGGTCAGAGGAAGCCAAGCCTTTGCCACTTCCGATTTTAGAAAAACTCCACCAAATGCATTTGTGTTTTATGCAGCCTAATGGTCACTTAGTCCCTTCTTCCTTCTTCTCTGGTTGTCTTCTGTTCTACGGTCAAGTTAGTTTAAATACTCCTGGTCTCCTACACTATTTCATCCTAAAGGAGAACACAAACTCTTCTCTCAGTTGTCCAAAGAAATTCTCAGACCTGGCTCAAAAATTCATCAAAATCTTGGGGACAACAGAAAGGTTAAAAAAAAAAGTTAACTAAACTGAGAAAAAAAAAATGTATACTCCCAGTCATACCTCCAGATTCTTCTACTGAATGAAGGTGCTCCCAACCCCCAGGGTACTGTCATTTCAAGAGGCCAGTTCACCCACCACGTAGGAGTGACCGACTGCCTCAGACTCCCCTGACAGAAGTCAAGACTCTCACCCTTATGAGGTTCCTAGAGAAGAAACAAAAGCTTTCTTCTGTTGCTTTATGCAACTTTGTTGTCTTTATTTCTCTAAAAGTAAATCATCTCAAAATTCAAATACATCTGAAAGAAAATAAACTTTTCATTATTATTCGCCAGTATTTTTCTTCTCATGCCTCTAGTTATTCTCTTTCAGACTGGGGATATTGGCCTTTACATTCGAAAAATTTTTAAAAATCTATGAATGCCATTCCCGTCTTCCTCAAAGATAAGATACAACTTCCTCTCAAAATTAAGCTAAAAATGTTGTATTCTAGAGAATATGAAACAACAATTGGCAACTCTAAAGCTGCTGTTTTTCCTCTACACCAACAAAACTACTTGAATCCTCTCCCGCTAATGTACTCTTAACACGTTGGTATGATTTACTAGCTAGTTATTATTTAGTTATTACTAAAATTAATGGTTATGTGAATAAAATCAGCAGAGAATTTCTAAACCAATTGACATGTGAAGTTTATTACCATGTCTGAGTTTATGGGCGTTTTGACAGTGTTCTTTCTTAGACTTACACGTCTGAAACTTGGAAAACACAGGATAAACTGGTTTTAGTTAAATATTGCTGGAATATATGGAGCGATTAGTCAGATCACCGACTATCTAACTGACTCTCACCTTTAAAGCACAATATAGGAATTGTGCTAAACATCTTAATTATTTTTAAGAAAGAATCAAAAAAGCTCTATGTACATAAGACATTGAATATGTATTTAATCTTCTTTCCCCTCAAAAAGAAAAAGAGAAATCATCCACAACTTTTTGTATAAGACAGACAAATGCAATTCTTGTAAAACCTTAGATACTTTTGAAAAAGAGCCAAATATATTGTCTTATTCCCTGGAAATAGCATCATAATCACACAATATTAAAATTTACCATTTATGTGAAGATGAACGAAGTGTGGATTATTCTGTGGCAAAAGGCAGGATTTAATTGGGTCCTAATCTTAAATTTGAAAATAATGTTTGGTTGGAAGTTATTTTTACAATTAGCAGAAAGTATGATGGCCAAGCTCTCAATACTCCTGAATAAAATATTCATGAATTGTGAGAGCCCTGAACAAGTCAGGGGCGAGGATCACGGGACAGTATTTATGGAGCACTTGCTTTCCGTATCATGATGAGTAGAAATTTCATACGAATCAGACTGGGAAAATGGAGAGACTAAGATATTAACAACAACAAGAAAATGGTACAAAGAACAATTTATTTTCACAATGAAGAGTTTTCTATGTTTAATTATTTAGTCAATACAAATATATACTTTCCAAATATCTATATATTTGTTTTGAATCTCTCCTTTAGTTTATGTTTAAACACATACCAACTCAAGCTGTTCTCTTCTAGCAATCTGTAGATCTATAATTTTTCTCTCTATGGCTAGTCTTTTCATCTCCTGAAACCCAATTTTCCCTTGAAAATATTTATCCAATCCTGCCCAAACCCAGTGCCACAATAATAGTTTATTATTTTGTACCATACATGCTGGGATTATAGCTAGTTTGGTGACAGAGAGCAAGCATCAGCCTCCACCATTCATTTTCTTCATGCACACATTTATTTATTCACTCAAAAAATGTTCAACGAGTGTGAGTGATGGCACTGTTGGGCTTATTTTCTGTACTCAGAAAATAAACATGAAAAGAACAAGAACGTATCTGCTGGAAGGGGGTCATAATTTCCCAAGTAATTCTTACTGTCTAATTATAATACTTAATACTTACTGGCCTAAGTATTAAAATTTTTCTGCATTAATTAGAGAATACTGACATGGTATCATTAAAGGTGCTAACTAGTAAATGGAACAAATTAAATTATGTCTCTTTGATCTTTCTAGAAATTACTATGATCTTCTGTTATGTGGTCATAAATAAAATAGGTTAAAATAGAGAGAGACATGACTGCGAGGAAGCTGTATTCTGTTATAGCAGGTAAAGAAACCAATATTTAATTGAGATGATCAAATTGTCCTGTCAGATTATCACTGATGTCTGTGAAGATATCATCTTAATCCATGAATTGGAATGGCTTACATCTTCTGTGATTTTTAGGATTTCCAGTGAAAATTCTCTATTAGGTCAAAAAATGCATTGAGAATTAAGCTAAAAATAGGAGTGAAGTATGATGTCCTGTACTCTGAACTATGTGACACACACTTAAAAGTTATTTAAGAAAATAATGTATAAACCTTAATTTGGGAGTCTGATATTGTTTGGCTCTATATCCCCACCCAAATCTCATCTTGAAGCTCCCATAATTCCCACAGGTTGTGGGAGGGACCCAGTGGGTGATGACTGAATCATGGGGGCAAGTGTTTCCCATGCTGTTCTCGTGATAGTGACTAGGTCTCATGAGATCTGATGGTGTTAAAAACAGGAGTTTCTCTGCACAAGCTCTCTCTTTTTGCCTGCCACCATCCATATAAGATGTGACTTGCTCCTCTTTGCCTTCTATCATGATTGTGAGGCCTCTCCAGCAACATGGAACTGTAAGTCCAAGTAAACCTCTTTCTTTTGTAAATTGCCCAGTCTCAGGTATGTCTTTATTGTCAGCATGAAAATGGACTAATACAGGGTCATATCTAATTCTAATTTGAAGGATACTCAGTGTAAAATGATCAGAATAGAAGAACAGGGACATTGACCATGAATGAAGACAATCCTGAGAATACCAATGAGGGAGGATGCTACTGAGCAGCTTTCCAGGGGCCAGCAGCACCCAGTGAGGTCAGCCAGTTTGTACTGAAAGCTGAGCACCAAGAAATTCATCCCATATAATATCCTATTGTTATTATATTCTTTTGAATGACATCAGTTGTCTAAATTTTACTCCAATACAATGAAAGTGGGGTGCCAATCATCAAGTTATAAAATATTAAATATGTAAACTTAAATGTATGAAAGAGGATGCCCTGGGATCTGGGTACAATATCAAATACAAGTCACTTAGCTATCAAAAACATTGTCTTAGTCTAGAGCCAGATAATTACTCAGCCTCAAGAGGAGTTGGGTTTTCATGTTATGGGTCAGAAATTATGAGCTCTTGAAATTAGATAGTGTCATCTCATACTGCACTCTCATGTTAAAGAAAATGGGAAGAAAACATAGTGATTACATTCTGTGTGGTCTTCAAAGCCATAAAAGTTTCAACAGTGTTATTTTCGCATGTTCATATGAGATAAAGTCTGCTGACATCATGAGTAGATGCAAAGCACATCAGGTGGAATCCCAGTAAACCAATAAGCAAAGTGGTAAATTTGGATTCTACTTTTGGTTATTTGAGTCAACGTAGCCTGGACAATAAATGCTAATTATATTTGATTATGTGTTAATATTATTTATATATACATATTTGTATACTATTATATCAAATGCAATTATATTTCATTAGGTTGTTCTTACTTATTAACAAATATAGTTATATACTTGTTATAATATGAGTAGATATATTAGATTTGTTTGTGAGACATAAAAATATAAGATAGAAGTGGCATAAATAAGATGTATATAAATAAAATCATTTGTAAACATAAGCTCTCCAGGGCTTGAAGGGTAGCCCCACAATGATTTCTCTCTTGTCAATCTGCTGTTATTTAAAGATAACTTTCACCTTCTATTCCGGGCAAGCAGCTCTAACCATTATATCTGGATTGTGCTTTTTCGTTTATTTTTATCTTTGTTTTTGTTTTGCCTTTGAAATAAATTTCTATTTTATTAACAATATTTTCTGCATACAATTGAAGACATAATATTATAAATATTTGTTTACTCATGAAATTTATTTAATTGTTCATTTAACTCTTTCTAGCCCCTTTTCATAACTTCATTAACCAACAATGTTTTATTTAAACATTTTTGTTTTGAAATAATTATAGACTCAAAAAAATGATAATTATAGACTCAGACTCACAGAAAGTTGCAAAAATAGTATAGACAGGTCTTATGTACCTATCATCCATACACACACACGCACATACACGTTTCATTTCTCTAGGATAAATAACCAAAAGTGCAAGTGCTGGGTCCTATGGTAAGTATATGTTTAATTT
This sequence comes from Pongo pygmaeus, assembly GCF_028885625.2. Classification (NCBI taxonomy): domain Eukaryota; kingdom Metazoa; phylum Chordata; class Mammalia; order Primates; family Hominidae; genus Pongo; species Pongo pygmaeus. The sequence continues at coordinate 125,411,769 of NC_072379.2, forward strand.
TGCAATGAACTTCCAGACTAATTTATTGATTGGCTGTATCATTTATGTTTCCACAAGCAGTGTAAGAGAGATTCAGTTTCTTCACAACCTTGTCAGCAGTTGACATATATTTAAAATTGTTTAACCATATTAATAGATATGTATGGTGTCCCATAGTCACTTTCATTTGCATTTCTTAAGGGCTAATTGAACATCTTTTACTATGTTTATTTGTCCCTCGAATATTGTCTTTGATAATATATCTGTGAAACACTTTGCTCATTTTTTAATTGTATTACTTGTTTTCTTGCTGTTGGGTGTAGAGAGCTCTTTAAATATTGTGGATATGAGTATTATACCTGATATACGATTTGCAAATGTTTTCTCTAATCAGTGGCTTGTGTTTTCATTTTTTAGTATAGTCTTTCCCAGAGCAAAAGTATTTAATTTTGATGAAGTTTAATTTTTTTTTTCTCTTGTGAATCATGACTTGATGCCATGTCTAAGAATTTTTTGCTAACCCTAGGTCATGAAGATTTTCTCCCAATATGTTGTTTAAAAAGCTTTATAGTTTTACATTTTATATCTATTTTGAGTTAATTTTGTGTAAAGCATGGGCTTTAGGTCAAAGTTCACTTTTTTTGGAAGTTGATGCCAACTGTTTCAGCACTATTTGTTAAAAAGAATCTCTTTCTTCCATTGAATTGGTTTTGCTTATTTGCCAGCAATCAGCTGGCTGTTTGTGCACATCTGTGTTTTAAACAGCAGGAAGGTAAAAAAGAGAAGAGAAGGTTCACGGCCACACCATATGCAAGGGAAAAATGAAATAGGGTCTTTGTTACAGGTAGGAATATATCCAGCTAAAAACTGAAGTGCCTGTTACCATATAAGAGGAGGATAATGAATATTCAGCAACAATTAGAAGTCTTTACCAGAGCAGCTATCATTTCAAAAAATAACAAAAACACAAAAGTAAAAAAATGAAAATGAAAGCATGATTTAGCAGTGTGGCAGATTTTCCTTCTCATCAAGTTCTGGCAGAGAAGTGAAATGGCTAACATCTCTGGGTGCTCAAGGTCTCCAAGTCCTTTCTGCCTGCCTCACTATACCAACTTTAATATTTAATGCCAAACCTTTCTCTTCCTTCCTTCTTAAACGCTGACTCTAGTATTCTAAACTTAGACTGGTAAACCACCCTCAATTTCTTTCAGGTGCCTCTGCTTCACTCATGGTTCACGATTTATTTCTCGAAATAAATAACTCTGGTTAATTTCAGGGGATTTCTTTTAAGCTAACAACTCTACCCTAATCTGAATATTTTTGGAACTTGAACATTATCTTGATTCAAGTAAAACATAATAAAACTACTGAAATGGAAGAGCACAATCCCTTACCCTGCACATTGAAAGTTATGAGGGAGAAGCGAGTGATGGAAATGAAAAGTAAGGCTGGAGTGAATCTCGAGCCAAGTACACATTCACACCAAGAAACTGCAAACCAAAGCTGCTAGGGCAGTTGAGAGAATAGAAACGCACCCTATCTCATCTGTATTGGTAGTGGCTGTGTATGGCTTAATGTTTAAATGGTGCCCAAGGCATCTTTGACATTTTTAACTCAGATGAGAAACAGCTAAACATCATTAGAAAATTTGCCCTGTTTAATCATATGGTGAACCCTTTCCAGTTCCAGAGGAGGATTAGTCTGGTCGGCATCCAGTTGACTTGGCATCAAGGTGCAGCTGGAATGGGAGCTTGGCTAGAACAGGGAATGAATGTCGTCAAAACATGAATCAGGTTTCCTGAGACCCACTGTGTGAAATATTGGCATTCATGTTACTTTATTATGTTTTCTCCTTCTAAAACTGTTAAATTTTGTAATGTAACCTAGGCTTTACAGAAGTGACAAATAAAAAGCTAAATCAACACTTAGAATGTTCAAGGGTGCTCTGGAATGATGATTGTAGCTCTTTTTGTGGTACTGCAAATATGAATATTTTAGGTCCCATATTCTTTTTACATTACAGAAAACTGAGAAACTAGATCAACCAATAATAATTATATAAGCTTCAATGCTGGTTTGTAAAAATATGTCAAAAAATTAACATGCCTGCCAGCATTGGATATTAGATCTTATCAATTCTGATTGCTACAGATGTATGCAAAAAAAATCATATCATTAATGGCAGATGCATTTAAACACATTTATCATTGAACTTTGACGTATGTTTAACAGTTAACTTTGACTTACATTTCACTATACTAAAAAGGTAAGGGTTAGGTACAGGGAAACAGCGTAAGTCCTGCATTTGTGGAATGGGAAGTGGTTAAGAGAGTGGGTTTTGAAGTCAGGCAACTGAGTACTTGGCAACACTATTTAAAAGATAATGAACTCAGGTGAATTTCTTAATCGTTCTGTGCCTCAGTTTACTCACATGTAAATGAAGATAATATAAATACCGTATACAGTAGTACAGCAAAGAAGATAATCCATATAAATTGTTTGAAGGATTGTTGAATATTTTATTCATATAATGTGCTCCAATATTGCTTGTTACTTATTCATTCATTTCCTCATTCAACAAATATTTAATTGCTAAAGTGCTTACCATATACTTATGGTTCTAGTAGCTTAGAATTCATTAGTAAATAAAACAGAAGAAAATCTTTGCCTTTGGGAAGCTTTTTTTTTTTAATGTTTGGAGGTAAGCTTTATATCCAACATTTTTGCTTGACTGATTTATGTTAAAATAACTCATGTTTTACTGCAGCTGAAACATTTAAACTTCAACTCAGTAATTATAATCACAATTTTGTCTCTTCAGAGATGGCCCAGAGAAGTTAGTCTCAATTCCATTACTGACTTGATTCATTAGGAAAATACCCTTCTTACGAAAGAAAGCTTTTATATATTGTATACTTGAAAATTGCTAAAAAAAAAAAAAAAGAAGTCTTAAACGTCCTAACCACAAAAAAGTACATGAGGTAATTCATATTTTGAATAGCTTGATTTAACCATTCCACGATGTTTACATATATCAAAATAGCATGTTTTACACCATAAATATGTGCAATTTTTGTCAATAAAAAATAATCAAATAACTGAAGTAATATATTGTTTTTAGAAAGAAGGCCTTTAGAAGGGTGGTTTTCTCTGCAGATTTTAACAGACACAGATAGTAACACCAAATTTTATTCCTTAGCCCTTGGCTCTTCAATAACTTGTTTCTTCTTTTAACATGTTTTTAAGGACATTAGGACAATATGTCACAAGCCACATTCCATGCTGTCATTTATCTTATGCTGGATGATAGTAAATAAACTTACAGCTTTTCTTAAATAATTTAAGAATAAATGTCATTTACAGAAGAATTATTTTGGTACACTTTAAAATAACTAAAAAAGTATGACTGGATTGTTTTTAAGACAAAGGATAAATGCTTTAGCCCGTTCACCATGATGTGATTATTATACATTACATGCCTGTATCAAAGTGTCTCATGTACCCCATAAATATATACACCTACTACATACCCACAAAAATTAAAAACTAAAAAAAGAAATTAATTTTAAAAGCCCTCAATGTGCAATGTCAGCTACATATAACTGTTCAAGTGGCCTGTTTTTAGAGAAAACTACCTATTGTTTTATTTTTGATAGAAACAAGTTGTTTCTAGAGCTACCTAATTGTACTGGCAAAATTTGGCAACCATGTGATTTTTGGTTCCCATAGTATCATCTTGGTTTTCTTTTAACATATATAAATAATAGAAATATCAAGTTTTTAATTATTTAATTAAAATTATTGTAGCTTTAATATGTAATATAACATTCAGAACAACTTTAAAAATTGTTACTTTTTATGAAGCGTTTCAATGACCCATTGAAGTGATGAAAACGATTGCCAAGAGACCCCTCTATCTTTGTTTTTGAGCTGCACACATATTTTGAGATAGGGTAAAAAATATAGAGAAGATCTTTCCATAATGTTTCAATTTCTTCAGGTAGAATAAAATCATTCAAAGATGCTCCTCGCTTTGGCTTATTCTCTTGCCATATCTATTTTACTCACGGATTTTATTCTTCTTTCCTTGCCTCTCCATTGCTTACCCTCCAAATATAATAAGAAATAAGTAATCAAGCATGCTTAGTTAAAAGTAGCAATTCATGGCTGGGCGCGGTGGCTCACGCCTGTAATCCCAGCACTTTGGGAGGCCAAGGCAGGAGGATCACGAGGTCAGGAGATCGAGACCATCCTGGCTAAAACGGTGAAACCCCGTCTCTACTAAAAATACAAAAAATTAGCCGGGCGTGGTGGCGGGTGCCTGTAGTCCCAGTTACTCAGGAGGCTGAGGCAGGAGAATGGCGTAAACCCAGGAGGAGGAGCTTGCAGTGAGCCGAGATCGTGCCACTGCACTCCAGTCTGGGAGACAGCAAGACTCCGTCTCAAAAAAAAAAAAAAAAAAGCAATTCATGGGAAAAGTTTCTTGGTCCACTTATCTCAGACCGCAAAAAGCAGACATATCTATGACGTCAATCAAATTTAGAATTGCTTTGTAAAATGCTCATCTATTTAATTTTTTTCTAACTTAGTGATATGTTAAAGACCACCTACTAAACATCATTCATTCATAATTAATTTGAACATCCATCTCTCCACTGTTGGCCTGATGAATCATACTACTGTTCCCAAAAGAAATACAAGGTTTTGCCTTTTACTAGCAAAGCAAAGCAGAATCTATTGAAATCACAATAATCCAATTCATTAATTCAGATACTCTTGATCCAAGACTTGTTTTAACCTGGACCATCTGGATTGGCTGTATCCATAGCTCAGAGGTGATTAGGAAACTGGGAAGCCCTCCGCTTTGAGAGTAAATATTGGTAAGTATTAACATTGCTTGTAGTCCTTAGATGTTTCGTTTTGGCATTAAGCAAAAGGGATGGTGGATCAGTGGAGTCTCTAATTTGATGCTCATTAAGATTGCCAGAATATTTTCAGTGAAATCAGATAATTTAGCATTAAATCAGCCACACCAATCTCCCTGGGTATTTTCTGCTATCATAGACCAACAAGGAATGAGGTGACACATGTGGTTGACTTTATTAGGTCAGATTTTGTGGGTTATGGAAACAGAGCTGCTCTCAGCATTCTAGGCTTTTCTTAGTCTAAAAACCCATTTAGAAGGCAAATGGTCAGACAACCCACTGTTACATTTTAACATGAAATGGTTCAGCACAGCAATATTCTCATTTAGGTCTGAAAACATTGTTACTGTTCTGCTGTAAATGACAGCCAAAGAAGAATGTTGATCAAAGTATTTGAGACATCGTTTCCATCTTTTCCTAAATATTCCCTTATTGTCACCGCTCAGTTCCACTCCCAAGCCTGAGAAACAAGTATCTTGTTTGGGGAGTTCATCATATTTAAGTAGGTGAACCTCAACTTTGTTTGCATCTACCATATAGCTCTTCTTTGTTATCAAGTATCTCATTTGCGATAAGCCTGCAGTTAAGGGTTGAAAATAAATACATTTTAAGCATATTAGATGTATGTAATTGTGTTTGAATTTGTATCATTTGAAAAACTGAAGTTAAAATGGGCTTTATAAAACCTTTTTCTCTTTAGAAAACAACAAAGCATACCTTTGAAAAGTACTATTGGCAAGTGCAACCAATGTGAAGAAAAACATACAGTCAATTTTACTTGAATTTGCTTTCACCTTGTTATTTGGCGCTATGTTTTTTTCTTTTCTCCTTTTTCCTTTTTTTTTTTTTTTTTGGCCTTCTGCCATTTTTAGGAAACAGTTCATTTTCTTAAATGAAGAAAGAGATTCTGAGAAGCAGAGATTCCGATTCCAAGCAATCTCCAGAATACAATTTCCAGCTACTGGTCTAAAGTATTTGGCACTTTTAGCCAAGAATTTATAATCCTCCATCAGACCCTGCCATTTGAAATAATCACAGTTTTGTTATTTTACCTTGAAAATTGTGCTCTCTGGGACTGCCATTCAAAGAAAAATAAACCAAAAATATAGATAAAACCAACCATTCTGTCATTCCCTGTTCTGCATCTTAGTAGAGATGATGGTGACAGATGAAAATTCTTTGAAAGAAGGATTGCTTCTGTATATCAACCCAAACGTAACTTGTTTTGTATTGTCAGATAACAATGCTGACTGGAGTAATGAGAAAATAAACATGGACAGGGGCATCAGTGGAAAAGTCCATCACTCAATTTCTACCAATAATAAATAAATGGAGGAAAAAATATATTCATTACATGGTTGAAAGACCCAAAGCCCATAACATCTAGAAATGCAATTTCCAAACATCCTATGAGCATTTTTAGAAGCTGTAGCTGAATATCAATATAGTATTTGTTCATCTCCAAAGTCATATTGTTGTTATTTTTTTCTTCCCTGTGTTTCAGTATGCATACTTCTTTTACTGATCCAGTAAACATAAACCTTGGCAAGGTCGCAGGTCACAGTTACTATGAAATTGACAAGCATATTGAAGAAGAGAGATATTAGTGAAACAAACTCTCTCTCATGGAGAGAACCACTCATATTGTGGTCAAACTATTTTCAAACTTTCCAAATAAAACAAGTTGTACTATTGGTCAGTTGATACTGTTTTCAAACCAAGATCCCCTGTGTTTTTGCAATCATGGTAACAAGATGCACTGAAGTGTTTTGGAATGATGCATGTCAGAAAAAAAGATCATTAAATCACTGAAAATACTGTTTTGCATTTTGAGGATTGTACTCTGGATGTAAATATATAAATTTAGTGGATCTTTTGACTGAGTTCACTAGACTGACCAGTTGGTAGTTAGACCAACAATCAAAAATGGGGAAGTCAGCCTTTATGAACTGACCCTGGTCTTCTCGCAAATCTGGCAACTGAGTGATACATGAATGCAGAATACTTACTACGCAGAGGCTATCCTTTCTTTTTGTTTTTCTTTTTTTTTTTTTAAATAAGGCCTTTCTCCAATGTGAGGTTATATTTTCAGTTCATACCTAAAATAAAAATATTTTCTCTACTTGGTGTTTCATTTTCCTCAAAATGAAAACACTTACACAACTTTCAGGAAATACTTTGAGTATATAACTTTTCCAATCTTAATTCATTTATTATTGGTAGAGTATCATTCTCAGGATTTCTTTCTAATTCTTGCTGGCTTTATAACATGGAGCAAAGTTTAAAACAATCTTAAGGTGTATAAGCTCTGGAGAAGTCAGCTGAATCGAGTTATTAATCAAGATGCCGCTTTTCTGCTCTCTGGCCTCTGTTTGTGAATACTCCCTGCTATTGGGCTCCCCAAGAATTCTACTCTGCTTTGAAGTGAGTTGTGTTCCCCCAAAATTTATATGTTGAAGCCTTAAACCCCTATACCTCCCAAGGGTTCCAGCTTCAATACCATCATATAAGATATTGAAAGGATAATCATTATTATACTTCTACACTGTATCTTCATTATACTTTCAATATCCTACGTGATGTTATTGAAGATGCAACCTTTGGGAGGTAATTAGGTTTTCATGTGGTCATAAGAGCCGGGCCCTCATGTTGGGATTAGTTCCCTTATAAAAAGAAACCAGAGAGCTTTTCCTCTGTCCCCTAACTCTGTGAGGACACAAAGAGAAGATAGCCAATTGCAAGCCAGGTAGAAAGCTCTCACTAGAAACCAAATCAGACAGCATTTAAATGGACTTTCTAGCCTCAAGATCTGTGAGAAACAAATGTCTGTTGTTTTAGCCCCCAGGTTATGAGATTTTTCTGTTGTTGTTATAGCAGCCAGAGCAGACAAAGAAAACCTACCACTAATGTTGAAGAAACCCAACATTATGACAGGTAGGACAAGTTCCACCATATCACCTGTCATTAAGGTTTTCCCAGGGCACACATGTTTATGGGTATTCCACCTCACCAGAAAGCCTGCTAAAAAGTCATTGGCTTCTTGTCTTGTTCTTGCCACAGAGTATTTCTAGGCCATCAGTGGGACAATTGGAATTGAGAGTATCATAGAATCTCTTTGTGTGCTATTTTCTTAAGGTATAACATTAAAAGACCAATATGAAAGCATCTTTCAGATTAGATATAAAAGTAATTACTATCAGAAAGATTTCCACCAATGATAGAAAGCAAAATACAATAATTTTTCAGATGAGTTTGCTCTCTTTTGGGTTTAAAGAAATAAGTCAATTTAATAAGAAATGAACTGTAACCCCTAAATTCCTTTGGATTAATGTCATGTGTTGTGTATAGATTGCAAGGGAATTAAAACTGCGTATACACAAGCAGAATTAGACAAGAAAGAACCCTCAGAAATGATGGGTTTTAAACTCCCTGCTAGAGGTTAAAGAGATTGTAAAACAATCACTTGAGACAGAACTGGGACTCAACCACATCATTGCTCTCAAATATGCATACTGAAGATATTTATCAGATAAGAATTTTATTAATTCATTTTCCATTAATCTGAAATATAATTTGACCTGCCTTTTATGTAGTTTGGCTTTATGCTCTCTCTTGAAAAGCAAGGCATAAAGAATATTATAGAAAATATGTTTACCCTATTTGAAAGACGTGTGTTTAACTGCTTTATCACATTAATTGGTTTTACATAACTAGATGTTATTACTTAAAGATCATGGAATCATGGGTCATGGTCTAGAAAGATCCTGAAAGTTCATCTGGTTTCGCCATCTGCCTCCTAACCAATGAAACATTCTTCTACTCATTTTGCAGTAAAATATGCTGATTAAAAGAGATCAGGCTGTACCTGGAAATATCTTGTCAGCCATTACTTTTGTTGTTGTCGTCATTTCTTTGAGTATAGCAAGACTGCATTCTTAATCGAACATATTCTGTAATTTGGATTTTCTCCCAGATTTGATTATCCTGTCTCCCAATTAGTATAATTTGGAGGAGTCTTACTATGCATGTGCCTGCTTGTACTCAATTTTTATGTACAGAATTTGACTTTAACTTTTGTCATTGCTGTATTTTGTCCATTACATTTATAAACTGTAGTCAATTTTTGTTTTATAAATGATCAAGGCATTTTACCTTTTATCTGATATATTCCTGGGCGATGCTGTTAAATCACATTGTATTCTATATAAATGACAAGTAACACAAATCTGACGTGGAAAACACTTGTCTATTTACAAGATATAAGTTAATGAGATTGATTGGGTGTGTGACTTGAGAATTCAGTTTTATGATTTTATAGCCACCCTTTATATGATTATAGATTTAATTTTTCTCAAAAGTGTTAATCTTTACAGGGAAAACTTCCCTTCAGTCTTTTCAGAAACAGAGTTGCTGATAAGTAAATGCAGAAATATGGTGCTGCATAATGCTTTACAATCATTCTATTCCAGGTGAGAATCACATAAATTGGACTGGACTGGTAGAGCTCAGAAATGGCCTTTAAACCACATCAGCAAAGAAAACCCACACACATAGACACACACAGCTGCCAGGAGTATCTATGGTATTTGTTAAATGATTTTTGCTTATTATTCTACATATGCAATTAGCTCCATTACTCAGTTAACTCTCCTTCCATGCTCATCAGTCAGCTCGAGAAAACAACCATCGCTAGTCCGTTGACTTCAGGAAAAAAAAACTGCTAATGGGAATCCAGAAATTTCCCTCTTTTTACTCACCCTCTTTTCACAATTATCTTGCAATATGAGGCAAAAAGAAGGTTGCTCAAAAAGTGCAGTTGTTTTATATGATACATATTTATCTTGTAAACGTAGGGTGTGGGGGAAAGGGACTGCTAGCACCTCAGTCCTCATTGCTCACTATGTTCTAATTGCTCTGACCTGAAAGAAATCTGAGAAAAGGGTTTAGAAAAACTTGAAAGATATGCTGACCTTCCATGCCTATCAGGTGAATGGCTCCTGGTGCAATCACTGAGAAAACAAAAACACAGTACTGTACATACAATAAGACTGGGGTAAATAGGAATTGCAGGCAGTTAGTTATGCTTGCTTATTTTACTTTGCCCATGATAAGGGTTTTAATTGTAAAATAAAGGAAGGATGCACACAGTAGCATAGCGAGTAAGGTTGGTGGGGAAACAGAGTCAGTGGCTCTCTTTGGTGATGATAGGACAGAACTCTGTTCACAGAGAGATTCTGTGATTATAAAGCTGTGTTCCTGAAACTCCTAATGGCCTAGGGTGCAGGATAGTCTCCTTCTGATTGACCTTCAACACAGAAGCATGTGCCCTGTGTTCAGAGATGCTAAGTGGAATCTATATGTCACACGGTCACTTCTGTGATATGTGACTTATTAATATTAAATGATCACCACACCCTCACCTTTAACTCCCTCTCACACCTCCAGCTGTGTGATGTTCTATATCTGCATTGTCCAGTATGGCAGTCACCAGCCACATGTGGCTACTGAGCACTTTAAATGTGGCTAGTACAACTGATGAACTGAATTTTAAATTTTATTTAATTTTAATTTCTTAAAATCAAGTAGTCACCTATGGCTTTGCCTTAGAAGTAGCATTGGTTTGGCCAGTGTCACAGGCTATACAACTTCAAACAGTTTAGTAGATTTAAAGTTGACCTTACTTTCCTTCTCTCTTGTGCAGGAGTGACAATAAGAAGCGTGCACTGTGAAAACTGACATCCTGAGTACATAAGAGCTGTCAACATCTAGGGGAAGACTGTGACCTTACTTTGTAGCCCTCACTCCTCCCCAAGAGTAAGACCCTCTCTATCCAATGAGATCAGTTGTTACATCACGTTGAGAATACTGACTTAAAGCAGCAACCAGTAAATGTGGAGCAAAAAGATAATGGTTACAGTTAATATCTTCATTAATGTCTACAGAACCTAAATGGTAAGGGGACAGTCGATCAATGCCTGCTAACTGCAAATGAGAAGGCTTGCTAGCTGGCTCTCTAACACTCTTCAGTGCATACTCTCTTTTATTTCCTCTCACCTCCATTCTAGGACAAGATTAAGATATTTAGAAGCCCTACACACTTAAGGACTATGGTGCTTCATTCATGTCATCCTTAATGAAAACATCATTAGAGAGTAAAATAAATGTAAAGATGTTCAGCAAAGTTTGTCCAAAAATACTATTGCCTTAAGCACAATGGTGAGTCTGCCTTGTGGGTAATCAGTGACTTCCCCACCTCCATCCCCAGTGCTTTTTTTTGTCAGTCCAACAGCTATTACCCTGGTTTGAAGAGATCAAGAGCAGGCATCCCAAATCAGCAACTCCCTCGGGGCATTGAAGTAAATGGTTTCTATTATTCTACCTCTCAGTCCTTTTCCTCTAACTTTACATCTACCTTCCTCAGTTCTGAACTTTTTTTTTTTTTGAGATGGAGTCTCACTCTTTCACCCAGGCCCCAGGCTGGAGTGCAGTGGCGTGATCTCTGCTCACTGCAAGCTCTGCCTCCTGGGTTCAAGTAATTCTCCTGCCTCAGCCTCCTGAGTAGCTGGAACTACAGGCACGCACCACCATGCCCAGCTAATTTTTGTGTTTTAAGTAGAAATGGGGTTTCATCATGTTGGCCAGGATGGTCTCAATCTCTTGACCTCGTGATCCACCCGTCTCTGCCTCCCAAAGTGCTGGGATTACAGGCGTGAGCCACCACGCCCGACCCTCAGTTCTGAATTTAAAACCAAAGACCTGGGATAGACTTTGGAGAAAGTAGGAAGACCTCGTGACCGTAGTTTATGTTGTTCTTTTAAGTCTTTGGTCCTTAAATATGAGTAACGAGTCCAAATCACCAGCAGAGCTCCTTAAAAAATACAGACTGCTAAGCCCCATTTCAGAATGGCAGACTGAGTAGTTCTGAGATGAGGCCTGAGAATTTGCACCTCTAATAAGTTGTCAGGTAATACTTAGATACTGATCTGGGAACCTCACTTTGAGAACAAATATTCTAGGTCTTGCTTTGGAATTTAGGTTTCAACTCCAGCCGGTAAGGGTAATGGTTAGTTATTTTGTTTCCTTGCCTCAGTTGTGTGTGAGTGCATGTGTATGTGTGCGCACACATGTGTGTATTCCCAGGGAACTCTTGGAGGAGCTGTTGTGCCTGAGAGCAAGATTCTGCATCTTTGCATCCCTTGAACAAATGCCACCTTTAAAATAATCTTTTCAAGGTACCCAAGAACAAGACCCAAATATTACTTCTACTTTCTCTTCTCCCTATTTTTAGGTTGTTATTTTTTATTAACCCTACTCTTGGTGATCAAATGACTTTTCATTTTTTGAGTTATATTCCAAGGTTAGGAATATTGGCTGAAATAGAAGCTAGCTAACCAATGGTTTCTGTTTTAACTTAACCTATACAGGATAAGAAAACAGAACTATCTCTCATGCCATCACCATTTTTTCCGTGCCCATGGGAGAGGCAGAGCCTGACTGAGATTGTGGTTGCTATGCCCATGATAAGTCTATACAGCCAAATTTCTCCCTTTTTTTTGGGGGGGGCATGGAAAAGTAAGGGTTGAACTGGAGATCTGAAGAGTTGTGGAGAAAGGGTATGAGGCTGCAAAATACCATTTCTTAAACAGAAAAATTATGTTACGAACTTCACCTACTCGAATGAATGGGCTGCTCATCAGAGTCCCCTATGAAACTTTCTCCAAAGACATGAACCTGAAAGTCACTTCTAGAGGGTCTGGTTCAGTGGGTCTGGTTTCATAAATGAAGGACCTGAGAAGATTGATTTAATACCACACACACTGTCAAAGTCAGATTTGAAATTCAGTTGCCTGAAACAACCTGTGCTGTTTCCACATCTACTGCCTCTCTTTAAAGGTTACACTAATGATTCTTCCAAAAGAGAGAAAAATCTACCTTCATCCCCTCACTTAAAAATGGCAGCATTGCTATGGCTGAGACTGCAGGGGAAAAGGAATTTTATCGTTTTTCTGATCCTGCCAAGATACTAAAATGTTCAAAAACAGGAAGAGTGTATTATTCTCACCTCTTCTATAAGAGCAGCCCACTTCTGCAAATAGCCCACAGATCTTAGGGCTCCAAAGACACACTTTATAAAAGTCCAGATGTTCACAGACACTCTGCAATCAATTTCAACCTTGGATAATTGCACTCTTTCTATCCAAGGGCAGTTTCAACAGGATATGATATATTTTGTTTTTGTTTGCTGTAAGTACCAATAGCTCAAGAAGTGCTATTATAATAACCCACTTTATCCCAGCAAGCAGCTGACCTCCAGGGAGCTCAAAACATTTTTTATGAGGTTCATATTAGTTATCAAAATTGAGGTCTTCTGAAGGAAATAGAAAATCTATTACTTCCATTTTACAGATAAAGTAGTCAAGGCACAAAGGATGAATGATTTTTTTGCACCCTCACAAAATCAAAGCCCTTGTGTTTCTGGGGTCAGGGGTCTGAGATCTAGAAATAAAAACAAGAACAAAACCCTGCTGTATAAAATATCTATCTTGTCATCTCTTAACCTAAAAGGGAGTGGACTTTTCTTTCTGGCAAATAAATCATAACTTATACTTGATTAATGGAGCAACAAAACATATTTCTTCCTCCTCTCATTTTTTGTTGTTAAGGTTGTTTTAAGTGGGTTTAGTCACGAGAATGTTAAATATTAAATTTTAAGAAATTTAACGTATATTTTTCTTTTCTACAGGTACAGTTTGGAGATATTCCAGGTTCTGTTCCAGACCATTACAATAAAGCAAATATCACAATAAATCAATTCACACGGGTTTTTTGGTTTCCCAGTACATATAAAAGTTATGTATATACTATATTGTAGTATATTGTGTGCAATAGTATTATGTCCAAAACAATGTACGTAACTTAATCTTAAAAAGTCTTTATTATTTAATAATAATAGCAATCATCTGAGCTCTCAGCAAGTCACCTTTTTCCTGGTGAAGGTTTTTGCTTCAATGTTGATGACTGCTGACTAATCAGGGTAGTGGTGGCTGAAGGTTGGGGTGGCTGTGGCAATTTCTAAAAATAAGACAGCAATGAAGTTTGCTGCATTGATTGACTCTTCCTTTCGTGAAAGATTTCTCTGTAAAACGTGATGCTGTTTGATAGCATTTGACCCACAACAGAATTTATTTCAAAATTAGAGTCAATACTCTCAAACTCTCCTGCTGCTTTGTCAACTAAGTTCACTCAATATTCTAAATTCTTTGTTGTCATTTCAACAATGTTCACAACATCTTCACCAGGAGGAGATCCCATTTCAAGAAATCACTTTTTTTGCTCATCCAAGGAAACAACTCCTTTTTCATTAAAGTTTAAAATGACATTGCAGCAATTCACTCACATCTTCAAGCTTTGATTCTATTTCTAGTTCTCTTGCTATTTCTGCCACATCTGCAGTTACTTTCTCCTCTGAAGTTTTGAATCTTCAAAGTCTTTCATGAGAGTTGAAATAAACTTCTTCCAAACACCTGTTAATGTCCATATTTTGAGCTCCTCCCATGAATCATGAATGTTCTTAGTGGCATCTAAAATGATTAATACTTTCCAGAGGGTTTTCAATTTACTTTGCCTAGATCCTTGAGAATAATCACTATAGCAGCTATAGCCTTACAAAAATGTGTTTCTTAAATAAAAAGAATTGAAAATCAAAATTACTCCTCGATCCATGGGTTCAAGAATGGATATTGTGTTAGCAGGCATGAAAACAAGTCTTCTGGTACATCTCCATCAGAGCTCTTGGGTGACCAGGTGCACTGTCAATCAGTAGCCCACATTTTGAAATGGATATTTTTCCCTAAGAAGCACATCTCAACAGTGGGCTTAAAATATTCAGTAAACCATGTTGTAAACAGATGTGCTGTCATTCAGGCTTTGTTGTTCCATGTATAGACCACAGGCTGAGTAGATTTAGCATAATTCTTAAGGGACCTAGGATTTTCAGAATGGCCAATGGCTTTTAATTGGCTTCAATTTAAAGTCACCAGCTTCATTAGCTCCAAATAAGAGAATCAGGCTGTCCTTTGAAATTTTGAAGCCAGGCATTGGCTTTTTTCTGGCTATGAAAGTTCTAGACGGCATACTCTTCTAATAAGAGGGCTGTTTCATCTACACTAAAAATCTTTTGTTTAGTATGGCCACCTCCATTCATTGTCTTAGCCAGGTTGCCTGGATAATTTGCTGCAACTTCCACATCAGTAATTACTGCATCACCTTACACTTTTATGTTCCACAGGTTGTTTTTTCTTAAATCTCACGAACCAACCTCTGTTAGCCTCACAGTTTTCTTTTGCAGCTGCCTCAGCTCTCTTAACCTTCCTAGAATTGAAGAGTTAGAGCCTTGTTCTGGATCGGGTTTCAGCTTAAAGAAATGCAGTGGCTGGTTTGATCTATCCAGACCACTAAAACTTTGTCTATATTAGCAACAATGTTGCATTTTCTTACCATTAATGAGTTCACTGAAGCAGCACTTTTAATTCAATTCCCTTCAATAACTTACCCTTTGCATTCACAACTTGGCTAACTGTTGGGTGTAAGAGGTCTAGTTTTCAGCCTGTCTCAGCTTTGAACATGCCTTCGTCACTAAGTTTAATTATTTTTAGTTTTTGATTTAAAGTGTGAGACATGTAATTCTTCCTTTCGCTTGAACACTTAGAAGTAATTGTAGGGTTATTAACTGGCCTAATTTCACTATTGTTGTGCCTCAGGGAATAGGGAGGCCTGAGGAAAGGGAGAGAAATGGGGGAACCGGAGGTTGATGGAGCAGTTGGAACGCACATTTATCAGTTAAATCGGTCATCCTATGGGTATGGTCTCGTGGCTCCCCAAAACAATTACAGTAGTAACATCAAAGATCATTGATCACAGATCACCATAACAGATGCAATTACAGTAATAATAATAAAGCTTGAAGTGTTTTGAGAATTACTAAAATGTGACACAGAGACATGAAGTGAGCACATGCTGTTGGAAAAATCATGCTGCTAGACCTGCTTGAGGCAGGGTTGCCACAAACCTTCAATTTGTATAAAGCAAAATATCTGTGAAGTGCAAAAGAATGAGGTATGCAGCCTGCATAAATAAATAATCAGCTGGATTCAGAAAAATATCCCTGGATTTGGAGCTTTGTGATGGCAAAATGGGACTTGGAAACTACACTACTCCATTAATTTCATCTTTATTCTGTTTTATTTTTGTGGCAATTGTGGTTTTATATAAATACTGATGGTGCATAGGAGACGGAAGCTACTATAGGTTAAGTCCTTTCTATTTGTTCTGAGCCTCCCAGGCCTATTTCTAACAAAATACTCACAAAACCACTAGGAATTTCCCTATTTACTCATCTGAGGTCCTGAAGGGCAGAGACTGTTCACTGTATCACTGTACCCCAAATACATAGAAAGGAGGCTTGCAAACAATAAGCAATGGTCTACTTTATTGAACTCTCTAGAGCACCCTCTAGCTTCATACACTCTATTGTGTGCCTTGTAGGCTGACACACATGGAAGCCATCAAAAAGCTGTCTTGGGTTCTGCCAATAGAAGGTGTCCATAGGAGATCTGAGGGCAGAAGAAGAGTGAGGTTGAGGTAGGTCTTCCTCTAACTTTCTCCTTGTCAGGTTACTATGGGTTAGCACTATCCATCTAGTAAAATCCACAACAATGTTCAAAAACATTTCATGAAGCTTAGTTCAGAAATAACAGGCATGAGCTTAAAAAACAAAAAGAGAAGAAAAGCACAACAAAAATAGATCATGTCATTTCCAGAAAGCTGAAATTTATATTAGGCTGACAGTCAGAAAACTATTTAATGTGATCTATGTGGTTTGCTGTTAAAGTACAGATCAATGAGATTGCATTTTAAAATAAATTTTAATGTGCTTGTATTTGCATTTTCATGTTTGCTTTTTATTTGTCAGTGAATATAGATTTTATACATGTATACCTGAAAGACGTGCATCACGCTGGCATATTAGTCATCCTGAGCAGATATTTAATAAATAGTTTTCTAGAAACATCCTACAATCTCCCACATTTACCCATGCCAGTCTCTGCTATGGTATACTTGTTAGAGGACTTGACTTAAGTCCTCTACTATCTAAGATGATTTTTCTTTTCCAGGTTAATTATAGTTGATAGATTTTGAATCCTATTCGATATCACTCTAATAACTGCATGATGAATCTCAAAAGGGACTCACAAATCAAGAGAATCTTAGCGATTAAATATATCCCTACTGTGAAACCCCATAGGATTTTTTGCTTTTCTTCTAACATCTATCACAGTTGAGAAAACAGATAGTGTCTTTTCTCCTTTGTGTTCCTTGCAGCCCCTAGCAGGGTGATTGGCGCATTGTAGGTAAGCAGCACATGATTGCTGGAATAAACTGAAGGGTCATCTAGTCACACCTGATGGTTTAAAACAAGAAATTTCTGCAGATTTCTAAGAGACAGTCATATAGCTTCTGTCTGAAACCTTGTAACACTGAGAGACAGTTTTAATATGCCTTATAACTTAACCAAATTCAATCCCTCTTCTAAGCAAGCCCAAGCATCTGGTATTAGTTTTCTCTTGACTTAAGTCTTGTCTTCTAACTTAACATGCTTAGTTCTTTCTATTTTTCCTTCAAAACTTTCTGTAGTATAATGATTTCAGTTCATGTTCATCTGATTATTCTTGTTTGTTACTATCTCTGTTCAACTATGACTGCCCTCAGATTTGATCGAATTATTGGAGTAACACTCCAGTAATTTAAGAGAGTTCCTTCAATTCATCCATATAACCTAATGGTTCTCAAATTTTTTTGAGTACTGGACTGTCACAGGTACTAGGTTAAAATCTAGAGCCTTATACCCTGAAATTCTAAATTGGTAGGTCCAATTCATCAGGTTTTCATAATCTACCTTAAAAACAGGATGTGACAAACTATTTCTATGTCTGATCACTATGCTTATTTTAACACTGAATGAGTTCCATTGCCTTTAAAGAGTATTACATCATACTGACCTAAATGCAAAGACAATTGTTAGCATATATAGAAAACAAAGACAGTGGCATGACAAACCACACACCATTACCCAACTATTCAACTAGGGAAGAGGTCCTTCTCAGAGAGGGTTTATTAGGTTCTGACTTTTCAATAGAGACAGCTTCTGTTGTCTCAATAGGCTTTACTCCATGTCACAGAGAGGCAAAGTGCTGAGAAAAACACATCATGAGTACATAAGTATTTTTTATTTATGCAAAAATGCATTCCATCATTTTTTAAAGAGAGAGAAAGAGAAAAAAAAAAAACAAGTTTGGTAACATGAGGAGGAATATGGACCAAGAAGAGAGATGACATTAAACTTAGGTATGCACACAGGTCAACATTTTAAGGATTCTTAAAGAATAATTTGTAATATCCATAAAGTAGACTCATTATATATTACTATATTGCTAATAGTTAGAATCTAATCGATTTTGCATGCTATATTTACTCCCTAGTGACCCATGACATGACAAACTATGTCTTTGTTTGAGATATAAGAGCAAAATATTGCTGGGAGGATGATCCGTATTATTCATATGCATGTTTAAATGCAATTCTACCCGTTAGGGTGTGGTGCTGGAAGGGGGAGAGTCAGATCATAGGAAAGTCTTTTCAAGTTTACCAGACTGAATAGTAAATGTTATTGGTTCTAGACTTTATTAAATAGAGAATGATAAATCACTATTGTATGGAAAAGACTTTTCACTGAGATTAAGAAGAATGCTGAGATAAAGTCTTCATATCATATAGGAACTATAAAGGGTCTTGGTCATTTAAACACTACTGTAATTTCATATTCTGTTAAAATCTTCATATACTTACATGTAATCATAATGCAGTACAAAGAATTGATCAAAGTTAGGCTAAAAATAATAAGGTTTAACAGAAAAAAAGTATACTTAGGTTGCACTGTGTATATAACAGAGTTCCTTCAACTTATCCCTCCAATCGAATGGTTCTCAAATATATTGAGTACTGGACTCTCACAGGTACTAATTTAAAATCTAGAGTCCTACCCTCTGAAATTCTAATTCAGTAGAATTCAGCAGGTCTTCAGAATCTACCTTATAAACCACATTCCTGTTAATAATGATGCAAGTGGTTTTCAGACAACTCTTGGAGAAGTACTGGATTAAAACTTTATTTAAAGCATTATAATTTTGTAAGTTTTTTGAAATATTTGTGTCCTATGTACCCTCAAAGTGAACTGCTGGGGCCAGTGGTTACTAATCAGGAGAGAGAAGAAAGGCATATTTATGGATTGTCTTTTAAAATTTTTTATTTTGAACTAATTTTAGGCTTATAGATTGATGCACTATCTTAAAAGGCCTAGTTTTAGGTTGTTCTATGATACCGAGCATGATGAAGTGATAACATATGTGTCCACCAGAAACATGAGAACTGAGCTCCCTGTTTGCTCACTACCTATCTTGTAAAATGACTTGCCCAGATATACTTATATAGGCTTCTAATATTTTAGTTTAATCAGCACCATCTGTTGATATATGATATACATGCTTCTTTTTGTATTTTATGCTTCAAAATACAATGCCAGTCAACTTAGTAGGTGGACCAACCATATCACACTTATATTTATTTTAATCCTTTAAAATTATATAATTTTAGAACATACCTTAAATATTTGCTGCTAAATTTTCCATTGAAAAGAAGTATCTGTGCTCTATGCAATCATAAATTGATTTTATCCAGCTATGAAAAATTAAAAAGAAAAATTTTAGCATGCAGGTATGCAAGTGACCTGTGCACAACCTTTAAACAAAATATGTCCATTAAAGATCTCAATTCAATAGTATAGCTGAACTTTGTCATTACTACATGTTTAAAGCAATTTTAAATATTCATTTAGCTTAATTCTGCATAAGCCATTTCATCCTGGATTTTAATACTGACCTCAGAACATATACTGATTGAAAGAAGGAATCACTACTATGTATTAATGGTGAAAATTAAGTTAAAATATATTTTAACACATTTGTGAATTTCTAAAGCTGACAGCAATAAGGAATGTACTAAGAAGACATTATCTCTTTATTTTTCATATATCACTTTTTATATTCTGTAGGCAGAATGAGACCCACAAATATGGTAATTGTATTTGAATATTATATAGTCAATATATTTAGAAATTAAGTATGTTGAATCAGCTGAATTCTTCTCTTATTGGTCACTAGTAAAAAATAATCTCATCAATAAGAGGCAGTTGTCACTGTTAATTAAAAATCCCTACTGTGTAAATTGGTATTTAGGTACTTGCTGATAAGAGGTTTCTGCTGCAATAGGCTATTACAACTTCATAATAGTTAAGGCCTAACACTGAAACCCTTCTGTGTTCTGTTTCAGTGACCCACTCCATAAAGTCATTGTGGACTATTGCGCTTGTCCAACAGCCTCAGGGCCCCATTAAACATCTATTTCAGATCTCAGATCCTTGCTGGTAAAAGATGCATGATCTGAAATCTTGGCTACAACATAAGATGGGTCTAACAATGTTCACATTTGAAATTTTTCTTTCATGTGACTCAAACGGGGCCTAGCTTTTGCTTCTTAAAAATCATTACCCATGTTAGTATGTGTGTGTGTGTGTGTGTGTGTGCACGTGTGCACGTGCTGGGGATTGAAGATGACTGGATAGGACCTAGACTGTTAAAACTTTAAAACATCTAGAAAACCTTTTTGGCTAAGTTGGTTGATGTATCCAGTAAAGGTGTCAGCTAAGTATCCAAACACCTTACCTCTTCCCTGTGACCTAGAAGGTTTAGACCTGCCAGAAAAATTTGGCAAGATTATTGCGAAGTCTGTCTTTTTTGCTCTGCCAAGAGTTTCCATTGCAAAAGACTTCGGGAATGTAGACAGTTTCTATTAACACCAATACTAAGGTTGCGGGTCTAGTAAATATTAGGTAATAACAATGTTCAAGACGCAGTGGTGATGGTGGGGTCATGTTGTCCAGGAGAGGAGGTGTTAGCCCAGTATTGTGGATTGTTAGGTCCTATTCTTGGCTCAATTACTGGGAAATGATTTGACATTGAGTTTTAATAATCTTTGGCCCTGATCTTTCTGTTTGGAAGACATTATAATAATAATGTGCATTATGAAGTAGTTAATGCACTAGTTACCCAAGAAACTACTTGTGCATGAAAGAAACAATCACAGCTTGCCATCCTAGGGGTATAACAAGAGCATACTTACAAACAATTTGGATAAATTTCTGAATAAAGTTAAATAAGGCAAATTATATAACTAGGTTAACTTTTGAGAACCTAAGTTGTAAATAAGTCCCTCAAGTAGTATTGTCATTTTTTCTCATTTCTTTCATATTACTTGAAAAATTTTCAATATAATGTAACAAATCATGAACAATGAAAAGAAAAAGGCCTACAATCTGTATCTGGTCTTGTGATGTGCATAGGTAACTAAAAACTTCACATTATGGACAAATCAATAAAAATGAAAACTGTCAAATAAAAAGTTGACACTAACTTGAATTTACCCAAAGAATATTCCCCAACCTAAATCTATTTCCCAAAGCTAAGGAGATTTGATAACTGTCCTAGAAACAGGTTGTAATTCATGAAACACTGATATCAACAACCAAATCGAAGAATTCCAGGAATTTCTTTCACAGGCTTGTACCTAATTTTCCCAGTTGAATGGGAGTGTCTCTATTCTGGCTCCCACAACATTTTGTTCTCTCATTTGGCACATTTTGTCTGAAACTGCAGCTCAGTCCCAGCTGTGCACCTATGTATGCTATGACCTACAGCAAGTTAGCTAATCAATTTTTGCTTCCAGTTCATCACCTATAAATAGGAATAATAATAGCACCTAACCCATAAGGTGAATGTCAGACCTACTCCATAGCACTTAGCAAGGTGTCTGATATATAAGTGCCTGATAATCTTAACTATTATTATTATCCTTATTATAATCATTATTATTAGATATTATCATCACTCCCAGTTAGTAAGCTCCTTGTACCACCACATAATAATTAATATATGATTCTTCACATTGCTTTTGTTGTAAGAATGAAAAAGTGAATGATTGAATGGATGAAATAATGAATGAAAAAAAAGGCAAGCACTTGAAAGACAGGGAGCTTATATACCAGAAGACAACATAAAAACTAAAGCAGATCCTGATGGCAGATCTTTGTTCAAAATTTCCACGGTCTGACCACTTCTCATTACCTCCGCTGCTTTGCCCAGTCCAAGTCATGATCATTTCTAACCTAGATTATACAAAAATCTTCTAAGGGAAGATTGTGTTCCTGATATTGGCTTCTTTAAGGCTAATCTCACCTCAGATAATTCAGAAAAACTCAGTTAAAATTAACACTTACCATGTTACTTTTCTGCTCAAAATCCTGTAATGATTTCCTATCACTAAGGGTGAAATGTGAAGGTCTTTCAATGGCTGACCAGGCCATACAAGATCTTATACTCCACCCCTAACTTCCTTCACCTTTGCTTTGTCTAGACAAGCAGCTGCTTCAGGGGCTGTCTCCTTGATGCTCTTAGCTTGAAATTCTCTTTCCCGAGACACTGCCTGGATTAACCCCTCATCTTTTTAGACCTGTACCCAAATATCATCTTTCTTAGCCATCCTACCTAACATTTCAACCCTGCCCTTCACTTCACAATTTTACTTCTTAAACTATTTTCCTATCCATCATTTTCCCTGATTTATTTTTCTTCTCAGCATTTATCACTTTCTAACATACTGTACATTTGTGTATTTATCTTGTTTACTATTCATCTCTTCTACAGAAATATAAATGCCATGATGGCAGCCAATACTTTTTTCTACTGTTACATTCTCAGCACCTACACAATGTCTGCTACATAGCAGGTACTCAGTACATTCTGAACAAAATAAATTTTAATTATATTGTTTATCACTTAAAATTCAACTGTGATAGCTTCCCCTGGGGCCTTTGATATGCCTCTATGATATCTGCGTGTGTTGGGAATGGAGGGAAGTTTGACATAGAAAAGTAATTGGGGTTGAATTATTGGAACAGAGGAAAGTAATAATGAGTCAGAAGATGGAAACTAGGAAAGGGATCTCTGAGTACCTAGAATGTATACTGGGGATATTGGCCACCTGGGTGACATTGGCAAGAGGTAAAAAGAAATTGGAGAACATCATGAGGGGAAACAAATCCAAAAAACAGAAAAGTCAATAAGCCACATTTCATCTACTTTATAATTTTGCCTTGTGCTGCCTCGTTTCTTCTTCCAGGAGGTTAGTAAAGATCTTCAAAGGGAACATTGAGCTCCAGGGCTGCTAAGATTCTATTCAGAAAACGGGCTCCCTATGGAAAGGGAGTCCCATGGTCCCACAGTCACCATTATCCTGCTCTGCAGAGCTTAGGATGCCAGACAGAAGTAAGGGATAGAGGTTATTAAATTCTAGGATGTTTATGGAAAAGCAGAGCCCCACTAATCATACCTGCTTCCTCTCCCCATCTTTGATTAAGACGGCTTCTTTCATTCTTGCTTCTCCTGCCTAGAAGTTGTCAGGATTTGAAGAAGACTTTGTTAGGAAGGGCCAGGATTGATAGCCAATGACAAGTAGAAGGAACTCATGGAAATAAGTAAACTATCCATAGTTTGTCATCTTCAGGGACACTCTTGAAAAGCTGATTTCCCATTTTAGGGGAATATACTACAAAAGAGGAGAGAAAGTATTCACTAGAGATGGCAGTATGTAGGGGACAAAAGGAATAAGTCATACTTTCAAAAATTATTTGTGGAACTGTCAGTGATGTTACCTGAAGGCAAGTACGATTTTGTTCCCAGTTATTCACCTTATCATTTTACACAATTCAGTTCTGAATTGGAGATACAGTTAAGATTTGAGATAGGAAAGAGTAATTCCAACAGCCCCATACCAGAGCTTCTCCATTACTGACTTATCTTCATGTAATTTTCGGTGTGTTTGTGATCTTTATTATTCCTATGTTGCCAATGTAATGTTTACAGTTAGGGAAAGTAAAGCAATAAATTATCACTCATCACAGAAATTATCCAAAATTTAGCAATAGGCAAAAAATATGAATGGCTGTTCTTTCCGTAGAGGGCTTCATTTGAGTCTATCAACAAAGCTACTTTACAACTCTAGGCATAGGGGTTACTTAGCACAGTTTTATTCAGTAGAAATGCAAATAATGTCTGTCCAATGGAACATATAACCTGAAATGTTATGGTTTATTATTATACTGTAGGATACTAAACCAGTTTTGTATCTAATCCTCTCATTTATCTCAATATTTATTTATATTATATAACATATATATATATATATACAACTAGTTTCTCAAATGCTCTTTGGACTAGTGTCAAGATCTTATTTGCTCCCTCATTAGGTAATGAGTTGAATAAAATCCTTGACTTGTTCATTTTACTTTTGTTATAAGAGTTGCTTTTAACTTATAAAAAATTATACTGTAACACTGATATTTTCTATGAGCTCTCAAAATTAACCTATATTCTATTGACTTTACCTAATGGGACATAGTCGATTGGCAAGTAACCTGATAATGCTTACTTTACAACCTGAAACATTACATTCATCATTTGTCTTTCCTGTTTTCTATAAACGCATCACCCATTCTTCCCATCCAAGTTATTACATGGTTAATTCTTGGTTTTTCATAGGCCTTGATCCATGCTTGTTACTTTATGACTTTGTAACAAGTTATTTGTAAAAATTAATTTTACCATAACCACCTAAGCAGTACGCAACTAGAAAAAACACTTCATAGTTCAAATTTGTTTATGTCCATCCTTGTCACTCTTAAAACAGATAGATAAATCAAAATAAAATATTAGGCTTTACGGTGATAAGAGACTGAGTTCAACAAACAAAAATATTCTGAATGTCTTTTTTTTAAAAAGGTGCCCAAAAGTAACACCACCACTAAAGATTATAATACAAAAAAAATTTGAAAGAGAAAACTATAATAGTCATAGAAAATAGGTTTTTTAAAAAATAAAATTATGTGCTGTTTTCTCCCACTACCCCTGTAATATGACACTTATCAAGTGGCAGTCTGCAACTTTCTGAGTATTCATAGACAATAATTTCTTCTTAAGGAAATATTTTATTTTTCTAGCTGTGGTCAAATTTTTCTACACTATTTTCATCTTCATTAAAGGAGAACAATAAAAAATCAAAAAGAAACATTTCTAAAGATCACTGTATACAATAAGAGTATTCTATAATTCGGTATTCTCACTCATTCTTGCATGCAGTCTCATTGTTACTTCTGGCCATTTCATTCTAGAAGGTGGATGAAAATACAAACAACCAATTTTTTTTAAGGAATTTATTAGAAGAAACTCAAAAATGAAATGATAAAAATTGGTAAGGTTGCATAATAGGATTTAAGAATGTGATTTCTTCCAATTGCTGACTGAATAAAACATCAGTATTGACTAATATAGTTTAGAAAATTGTTAATATTCTTTCTACACTGTCAAGAAATATTGGTAAATAATATATTGTGTTAAAAGGGGAAGAAAACATAAATGAAAAAAACTTCTGTTCCCAGTAAGATTTCACGTAATATGGTATTTAATTTTCTAAAAAAGCAAAATCTTTTTCATCTGAAATGCCACATTTTGTGTAAAAATTTATGATAAACACTAAAAATCGAGTTATTAGGTTCTTGTTCATGTTCAAAGAGTCATCCCTCAAGTTTAAATTAATGAGTTTTGTTTAAAAATAAGATTAATTTGTGGCATATCAACTATCATTGATTTAGACATTTTTAAATATTAACTATTATAAGCTAGAAATATCTTAAAAACTGAGGTCAGATTTGGTCCAAGGTCACACTAATATATCTCTCATTGTCTACTAGTGACATTTGCTGCATATTACCTCAGGCAGCATTTTTAGCATTCCCTCTGGCATGTTGAGATTAGATATGACATTTCTTGGCCAGAATAAAACACAAGGTCAATTCTAAAGAATATAATAGTGCATTTTTCCATGCAACTTTGCATTTGCTTATCTGTAGTACACAGACAGTTCATTTTAAAGCATGGGACTTATGATCCACTACTGGCACATACTAAATCCCTCCTACAGGATACCTCACCGCCATTGTCCCACCCTATATGACTACCTCTCAAGCCCTCAGCAAAATCCCTGAGAAAATAAACACAGTGGAAGGAAGAATTCTCCAGCTCCTACTGTAAGAGGCTGAGGGAGTTTATCCTCCCACTGCCTTAAAAAGGTGGTAGTTTCATCAGCAGAATGTTTCCCACCTTTCATCTGCCATTTCATAAGCAGAATGTAACAAGCAATGACTGGTATATGTAAATCCACAAGAGCTATTATTCAACTTTATTGTGAATTAAATAAGATTTTGTATAACCCCAAACAAGTATCAATTATTTGTTAAAGTACTTAGGAAAAACAACCTGTTGGTAGGTTTGTAGTAGGAAGAATAATTTTGAAATGTCATAAATTATGCTTGGTATTTTATTTTTCTTTCTAAAACTTCGACATTTTTTTTAAGTAACAATAATAATGAAAACCCACATTTGGCCTGAGAGCCAGCTTAGCTCTCATAATCACCCTGTCACATGGACTGAACCTGATTAGAGTCAATTAGTAAATGAAATTAGTAAATAAAAATATACTTGAGTTTTGCTCTCTGAATGAAATGCAAGGCTTATATAATTCAAGCAATTTTCTCAACAAAACATATAGATGCTTAGTTAAAATGAAGTAAAAAAATCTTATAAACCACAATCTCCAAAATGAAAAAGAAAATTGTCAACTTAAAAATTAAAATACAATTATAATTACTTCTTGTATGGCTATTGGTACTGAGCTACATGGCACAATATACTTAATATGCAGTAATGGGTTTATTTTGCTTAGTCTAGGTCTTATCTAGAAAGGCACACCTAGAGGTGGGTTTAGGATCCTGATTACAGGATTGCATTATCAGTAATTCAGATGATCTGAAAACTTGAAAATAATGCCCTTACTCCTTGATTTAAATATTATCTACAAACAACCATTATTATTAGGAGAAACTCAACAAAAAGCCAATAGATACACATTTCCGTCTATATGCAGCAATATGTCTTTGTTGCTATCTAGGAAATGTCACTGTACGTTGAAGGAACCTGCGCTATGCTACTTCAACCTTCTCTATTAAATAAAGTAACTGTCAGTAACTGGGTTGAAGCTAGAGAGCACAGACAGCTCTTTATATCTATAAGGAGTGCAATGAGCCATCCAAGCTAACTCAGCAGAGAGAACATTCACTAACAAAATGATTGTGGAGACCCATTGACTTGATAGATGTCTGGGATTGTATGGCATAGAGGAGCCCATGACAAAAATGGTACAGATTTGAAAGCCATTATCAGCCTCCTTTTATCCATTCTGGCATGGTTTATTGATATGAGACAGGCTCCCTGTTTCCTCTCTCTTTAATGATACTGTTCATGAACCAGTGAATGTTTTCACTTGGAAAATAAGAAAGCATTGATACATTATCTGAACTGTGGCTTCTCTAGTGGTGCCAAGGCAATAAATATGCTAATTCTCTGCTTTGAAGAATGTATTAGGTAAGGCCCATTACTTCACTGATTTCAGTGATTTTTATGCCCAGGTGAGAAAAGGTTAATACTACATACCACAGGATATTTCGTTATGCAAAAGTTTTGATTTAGGAATGTAATGGGGAATTTCAGTGACATGTTTTGACGTACTTTCAAATGGTAATTTTCATACTCCATTCTCCAAAGTAAAGTTTAATTCATCATTTGTTAATTAACTCAAAGCAATTTACCTCAAACTATTGCTTGATTCTTCATAAAAGAAGCAGTTACTATGAAAAGCTACCACAGAAATCTTGAAATATTCACAAAGTCTTACACAAATAATACCTTTTAATATAGGAATAAAAGACAATCTTCCTCATATGCACACAAATGTACAAAAACACATTCCTCAAAGAAATATTTTCTCAGAACATCAGGGCTTTCATAGAAGGAGCTAAAAAACAGCAGAAATGCCAACTAGAAAGAAGAGTTTTCCCTAGCTTTAAAACTGGAACGAAACAACTCTCAACATTTGCAAAACATTCCTTTATTATTAGAAATAAATTATTTGTATAAAAAATTGCATGCATCAATCATTGCACTTATTTTTAGCACAACCCAGGGCTTCAATCCGGTCAGCCATTACAAGAAACAGACTCATTGTCTTATACAAGTTAAACAATGTGGGACAGGAACGGGAGTTCTCACAATCACAGAAAAATACTTACAAGAATAACATCAGACATAATTTATTTCAACAGCATTTTTTTTTCACAAGCTAACATTAGTTTTCCTTTTGTGATTTTTTTTTTTAACTGCTCATGAGTAAGCAATACTTTAGCTTGACACTCATTGGTTTTATTGTATAAAACGGGTTTCTTCACTCCCCGTTTATTGATACTTTTGGCTCATGGCTAATTTTTGTTCCTTACAAGACTGACTATTGATTTGATTGATTGTAGTCTACGGAGATCTCCAGGAGTGAATTTTTGCGGTCTCATGTTCATCATTTAAGATCATATACCGCATCTCTTCAGATTGTGCCATTTCCCTGTTTCAGATTGAATGATTGCTGTAACTGATATATGTTGTCTTGGTAGAGGAAGCTGTTAAGATAAATGAGGACAAATTAAAATAGTATATAATAACACATCCTTTTGTTAATATTATTTTAAAATTCAAGTCCTGTAATGACTTTTTAATAATATCCAGCTTTTACAGCATGTTACTCATTATTTTTAAACCATTCACAGTCATGCACAGCATAACGACATTTCAGCTCAACAGCAGACCGCATTATATAAAGGTGGTCCCATAAGATTATAATGGAGGTGAAAAATTCCTATCACCCAGTGAACACATAACACAACACAATACATAACACAACACATAATTCACATGTTTTTGGTTTGTTGTGTAAACAAATTTCCTGCGCTACCAGTCATGAAAAAGCATAGCACATACAATTATATACAGTACATAATACTTGATAATGATAACAAACGACTATGTTACTGGTTTAAGTATTTACTACACTATACTTTTTATCATTATTTTAAAGTGGACTTCTACTTATACATTATAAAGTTAACTGTAAAACAGCCTCAGGCAGGTCCTCCAGGGGTATTCCCGAATAAGGCATTGCTATTACAAGAGATGACAGCTCCATGTGTGTTACTGCCCCTGAAGACCTTCCAGTGGAATAAGATATGGAGGTGGAAGTGATATTGATAATCCTGACCCTGTGGAGGCCTAGGCTAGTGTGTGTGTGTGTGTGTGTGTGTGTGTGTGTGTGTGTGTGTCTTAGTTTTTAATACAAGAAGTTTAAAAAGTAAAATGAATAAATAAAAATAGAAAAAAGTCTATCCTTGAGTAAGGGTATAAAGAGAAAATATTTTTTATAGCTGGACAATGTGTTTGTGTTTTAAGTTTTTATTACAAACAAGTCAAAATTTAAAAAGAATAGAAAGTTCATAAAGTAAAGTTATAGTAAGCTAAAATAGTATATATTGAAAAAGGAAATGTTTAAAATAAATTTAGTGTAGTTTAAGTGTAGAGTTTTGTAATATCTACAGTGGCCGGGTGCAGAGA
This sequence comes from Pongo pygmaeus, assembly GCF_028885625.2. Taxonomy (NCBI): domain Eukaryota; kingdom Metazoa; phylum Chordata; class Mammalia; order Primates; family Hominidae; genus Pongo; species Pongo pygmaeus. The sequence goes on from NC_072379.2 coordinate 125,441,443, forward strand.
CTCACACCTGTAATCCCAGCACTTTGGGAGGCCTAGGCGGGTGGATCACGAAGTCAGGAGTTTGAGACAAGCTTGACCAGCATGGTGAAATCCCGTGTCTACTAAAAATACAAAAATTAGCTGGGCATGGTGGCACATGCCTGTAATCCCAATTACTCAGGAGGCTGAGGCAGGAGAATTGCTTGAACCAAGAGGCAGAAGTTGCAGTGAGCCGAGATCATGCCACTGCACTTGAGCCTGGGCAACAGAGTGAGACTCCATCTCAAAAAAAAAAAAAAAAAAATTCACAGTACGGCCATGTCCTAGGCCTTCATATTCAATCACCACTCATTCACTTAATGATCCAGGGCAACTTCCAGTCCTACAAGCTCCATTCATAGTAAGTTCCCTATTTACACGTATACCATTTTTTAATCTTGTATACTCTATTTTTACTGTATCTTTACTATGTTTAGATATACAAATATCATTGCATTACAACTGTGTATACAATTCAGGACAGTAACATGCTGTACAGGTTTGTAGCTTAGATAGACTAGGTTACACCATATTGCCTGGGTGTGTCATAGGCTATACCATTTGGTTTGTATAAGTACACTGTATGATGTTTGCACAAAGACAAAATTGCCTAACAACACATTTCTTATAACATGTCATCAAGCAATGCATGACTGTAGTAAAAATTAAATGACAGTAGAAACAAAAATGCTGCAGCAATTTTAATCTGTCAAAGTCAGTAGCCACATTTATAGTATATAAATATTTACTAGAAATCTAAAAATATAAAAGTGCTAAACTTTAATATTTTGGTAAAATTTTACATTTGCATATATGTAAAATGAAAGAACAGATCAACTATCTGTCCTACAAAATATAAAAAATATTTTTTACTACCTAAGTCAAAGACCTCAATTCTTAGAGGCTGATGTAATGACCAAAAAAGGTAAGTAATTACAATTAGCTGTCCTATGAGAATGAATACATCTTCCACTTAAAAATACACAATAATCTTAGACTCTAGAGGTAAACATGCTAAAATATCAAATATATAGAATAGTAAACATGTGAATTGCCAATGCATATTTATGGTTTCTTTTGGTTTCATCAAAAGGAGACAAATGAAGATAAAATTTAAGAAAATAAAGACTCTTAAATAAAGAAATGTTTAATTGTTCTGTTGCCAACATACTGTAAAGTAAAACTCATTATTGTAAGACCATTACAGAGATACTATGCCAAATTTATACTCATGCCTAAGCTTCTGGAGAATATAAATCTAAATCCAAATAATTCCTTTGTATTGTTGAAAGATGTGATGCAATGAATCTCCATCCTAAAATTCAAATGTGATGTCCTATTTTTTCGTGTAATTCTGGAATGAATAATCGTAAGATAAAAGATATTTTAAAAAGCAAAGAATATATGCATTTCAATATATGAATCCAATTCAAGATGAAACTGATTTTTAGAAAATAATTTATTTATTGAACATTGAATAAGACTAGAAATTGTAAAGTTCCTCCTCTGAAATAACTGACAATCAGACTCATTCCATCTTAGTGACACTACTGATGGACTAGACAAGTTCTTACCAGAGACCAAGTTCATACAAAGTTCACAACCACTAAAATTAACTCAGATAGCCCTAAGAAGTGCTACTATAGATTTTTTTTGTTGTTGTTATTTTTTATTTCATTGACTATTATGAGCTTCAGGCTAAAAATAGTTGACATATCTCCTTATCTTATCTACATTGCTTACCCTTCTAGGTTATTACTGTGGCACAGTGCAAAGGAAGTAGACTTTAGACCTGGTTTTAAATTATATTCTATTCTCTGCAAAATGCGTGAAAAAAAATCATTGGGCCAGGTTACTGGGCCTCAGTTTTATCACTGGTTCAAAACCTACAATACTGGGTTCCTGTAAGGACGAAAGCAGAATAGATTGGGATGCAACAGCTGTAGTCTGGAAGAACCAATATAGAACCAGCCTCCCTCCCTCCCTCCCTCCCTCCTTTCCTCCTTACCTCCCTTCCTTTCTTCCTTCCTTCTTTTCTTTTCTTTCCATGAGCCATACATGAGACCTAATGGAGTCCTACTTTCTACTTAACCTTTCCAAAAGGTAAAATATTTGTTACATTTGGTTTGGTGTGAAGTGAAACACAATGATTTTCTATGATCACTCACTTTTACTTTTTATTTTTAATTTATATAATACTCTCATATGCCTCTAAATTTGTCTAAGAAAATAAAATCTGTCCTTCAGTTCTGTTTTTGAAGGACTTTCATATAATCTTCACAGACAAGGTGGAGAAAAATTGTCATAAGAGTGATAAAAATGACTCTTAAAAGGGTCATCCAACTTCCTACACTGTTCAATATTTTCAACAATAACTAAAATGTATGAAATAGTTACAAAATTTGCATATAGCTAGAAAAAGAATTATGGTTGAAATAGAGTAACAAGAGCTGATAGATCTTGAACAATATAGTTTTCAGAAGATGTCCATTCAACAGATGGCAGTTTGGATTAGACCAGTTTTAAGGATCTTTCCAACTCTGGGGCTCTGTAGCTAATTAAAAATTAACATATTATTTTTTGAACTCTTAAACGTGGTTTCTAGAAAGAAAATGGTAGAATTCTATTGAGAGTTGAGAAAACAATTCACAAAAGGACAGTAATGCTAATTTTTCTACTAGTTAGAAAAGGAAGTGTAAGGTTCTGGAATCAGATGATTTAGTCAACATGAAAGCAATGATAAGGGACAAACTTTGTGGATGGCAGATACCTCGCAAGAATCTTTATCCCAGAAGTATTATAGAGCAGAATTAATCAGAGATGTACAGATAAGTTCATAGGGAGATTTTTTTCACAGTGGTGATGAATATGCTCATATGAAAATCAGTTTTTGAGCACAGCAACAGTAAATTAATTTCCTTGTGTGCATCACACTGTGTTCATAAGCTAGAGAAAACAAATCTACCTCCAGCAGCAGCTGTTTTCATGAATTATTCATGAACATAGCTTAAAGAATACTATGTACAGCACTTGTTAATTGGGTACAGTTGGCAAAATTCATATATATCAACTTTGTTTCTAACTCCCCTCGCACTCTGTTGTGAAATAACACTTGACCTTTTTTAAAAATGTAAACTATAGTCTGCAAATTCAACAACTAACACAGCACTCATTGGTTTCCCATCCAGCTTCATATTACTTATATTTATTCTGTGTAGCTTTTGAAACTTTAAAATCTTGGAACACAAATCTACCCTTTCATTGTAGAATGGCCATGTAAGTGAACAAAGGTTAAAAATGGTGATCTGGAGTAGGATTGTGGAAGGATGTGTGAAGATGTCACACATCTTTCTCTCCTGAATGAGTACACTGTAATCACTTTACTTGGGCCCAACTTATTCAAACCTAAATTATACTCCTGTAAAAGATCAATGCACTAAAATCTCCAAAGTACAATTAAACCTTTTTTTCAGGCAGTAATTGATATTATCTTGATTTACTTTTTGACTTTACTTCACCTTCTAAAAGTGAGCATCTGACTCCTCCAGAATATTATAGGCTTACCCTCCAAAAAGGCCTTGTTTTTGCAATCTTTCATTCTTATTTTAGAGAAAATAGAGAAATACATGCAGGCTATATAATTTCCATTTCAATATTAATAGAAAATAACCAAAGGAAAACAGTATCTGTATGAGATTTACTTCAATAATATGAGATTAGTTCTTATCAATACTGAGAATTTTGTTTTTCAGGGCATGTATTTATTCTTTTAAAGTGGTGAAAAAGTTTATTAAATTTTTTCTCCGCCACTTTCCACAGGTGAGTCTGAATGACTGGTATTTATATCACCATAAGTTTGGTTCTTTTATTTGGCAATCATATTTTATAAAGTTTTCTGGATTGCTGCTAAAAAAGAAAAAAAGAGAGAAAAACAGGTACAACAATAGACTCTGGTGAGTCATAGTGAGAAGTGCCAGTGTTCAAATTACATCACTGGCCAACAGCAGCTTATTGGCATCCTATAATAGGTTTCAACTTTCTACACCAATGCTGTCAAGGTAGGAAAAAAGGTAAAATTCTGTCCTCAAATCACAAGCATTCTACTTTGACGCCTTTAATGGCAGTTACAGTACACCTTTTGCTAAGATCCGAAATAGGTTTATCATTAGTAAATTGCTTACCTATACTCAGAGATGATTGTAATGATTTGTTACTAATGCCCATCCTGATCTTGCTTCGCATATTTCTTACTTCACAAGGTTTCATGTTTGCAGAAAGGTGAATATGTGGGGGGTGCTTGTGAAATTCTTGTAAGGTTCATTTCTCTACACGTGACTAAATTTGGTATTGGTGACCCGAAGGTAATCTTTTTAGAACCAATCTGGCTAATGATTCCAGGTAAGCTGATAGTAACTGAAACCAATATGTCTAATTAAGCAATGCTAATTAACTATCACAGGATAGTTCTGTGTATGGTAAATTAGAGTAGACAATGCTTATCTAGAAATCTTGATAGAAAAGAAGGTTTGTAGATGGAATGTAGACCATAAGTTGCTATAATAATTAAACCAAATAAAATTAATTTTTAGTTTTTTCTTATATTTAGTGTCAAAAGTATGGAGAGCAGGGGATACAGACTGCTGGATGAATATGAGAGGAAGAGGATAGTTTTGCATAGGATTTTGTCCTTAATGCTTGACCGGGTGTGGTAACTCACATGTGCAATCCTAGCACTTCTGGAGGCTTAGGTGGGAGGATCACTTGAGCCTAGGAGTTAGAGACCAGCCTGGGCAACATAGTGAAACCCTGTCTCTATAAACAAATAAACAAACCAAATTAGCTGGGCATGGCAGCACATGACTG